>NW_019214112.1:0-52046 GCF_002532875.2 Varroa jacobsoni
CTGGTTAAGTATATGGAATCATAAATCAATTTATGTTCGATCAACGACGGTGTGGTAATGCTTCATAACTAAACGCATCGTCTTTAATACAATCTTATATTGCAGTTAGGTTTAGTCAATATACGTATTTTACGTATTTTACTTCATTCTAAAAGTTTAAAATTACCTTTAGCCGTACCGCAAAATACCAGTTCATCACTTCAGAATCTCTAGTGTTCTAAGGTCTAATTTTACCACCATAGCTCCCTTTACCTTGTTCAAATTATACTAGATATACTCGATCACGCTCGTTAAGCTCTCATCTACGTGATTTTTGTTTTTCATTAGCGTCGCGTAAAGCTGATTAGCGCCAGTCCTTCTCACCGTTCGAAACCCTTTGTCCATTGTAGTATAGTAATAATAACTTATATAATCCGCCAAGTTCATCTCGAGTAGTATAAATATTTGCCATATGAACAAATTGCTACAGTTGGCAATCCTGTTCATTTCGAACAATGCGCGCAATCAAACCCCGAATCAGTATTTGAATAAATGTTTTGAGTTCTACATCTGCTATCGTCGTTCAGAGTTGTTTCAGACGATAGACTTCAGCATAAAACGAAATATGTGCACGTCCGAAATTGGGCCGGGGTTGCCACGTGTCCCTAATTTTAATACGCCAACACAGTTACTATTGCACTATAACGGGGACAACTTAATTTACCCATTCACAGCTTACATTCGAGTCTTGTACATGCTGCTGGCCAAGTTTTCCCACTTACAAGTTATAGGCAAAAAAAAAAGCACTCATCTAAATAAGTAACATAGCCAGCCTCAAACACTTCTACTCGCTCTAACTTACCACTGTGCAGCCTGCAGTGGCTCACTTATTGAGTCTGTCTATAACTCTCACCATCAGAAAAAAGAATTGGCATCCGAAGATCAATATCGGCTTCGTTGTAACAATAAAATTTTTCATAGAGGCCGAAATTAATAGCGTTAAGTACTTGGCAGTTTTCGTCCGCTCCGTTAACTTTCTACCGCTCCGTGATCCGCGCGGCTGGGCCATATAGTCTTCTAACTTTGTGTACATAGTGTTACATGTGTCCGCTTTAGATACGATACAATGGCGCCAGGTTCGACTAGACGGGACGTCGTAAGCCATCCAAGCGAAAAACTGAAAGCGCTGCCCAGTACGAAGCTGGGATCGGATCTGCTTTACTTGTTGTATAAGCAACGCCAGCCCAGCCACCGAACCAGCTCAGGTCGTCGGCAAAATATTCGAAATGATGATTAAGTCGATTTTCGCTGAATCATTGGAAGGTCGCTACCAGCTGAGGCAGACAACATGGACGAACGAAATAGTTTCATCAGGAACTCCCTGAACGAATCAATGCGAAACGCGTGACTGTCTACTAAAAAGTCCGGCTTTTCTAACTATTGCAAAGCAACGCTAATCAGGTAAAACCTTTACTACTATAAATAATTATAGACAAATTTATTGGCCATAGAAATCTAGGCTTAGCCGACATTGACGTGATCTTTTTGATTGTCTATGATGTCCAATGGTATTGTTTGTAGGTAGTCTAACCGCTGTACATTTCAATTTGCCAACTTGATCGGCACCGAGTTGAGGACCGCAGTGATTCTGCTATTCGGAACCTATAACACTATAGCGATTTTATAGCCGGGGCTATCGATCTATATAGTGGAGGCGGGTTGGGCTACTTAGGAAGTCAGATGGGTCGATTGCGTTCCTGCGAAGATGCTGTTCGCTAAATTGAGAAAAATCTCGTCGGAGGTTAAAACCATTCGTGGTCGTTACTAGTAGTGGACGAATGGCGGGCCAGACTTACAAGCAAGAAATGCCTTAGGCGGAGGGGGCATTACGGCTTTCGGACGAAAATGAACTGCCACAGGTCTTGATTGGCGCGTAAAACAAAATGTGTTTTTCTAGTCTAGTAAACTGTGGATGACGTTTCCCAATACAGTATCGACGTGTTGAAGACTTTCCAGAAAGGTATTGGCTCTGTGGAGCTTACATGACAATAGAACACAAACAATATAATTCTACCAGATGTTGTCGAGGAAATTTCGGACTAAATGTTAACTTTCGCAAAGTATAAATATTACTTTCAGCCATTGTGCCAAAGTACAGTGTATATATATATATCTGTCTATCCGGATAGGGTAAGCAATTGTTTTAATGCAGGTAGTCGACTGAATGCGTCAGTGTATGCTTTTTAAATAGCAATAACGTATATTAATTCTTGCTCGGCAACGGACCTCGAAGCGAATCCTTTTTTGAACCTATTTTATCGTGAAGTTCCAGTAGAACGCCACTGCTTTTCCTTTTCTTAGATCACCAACTATTATGTCCTTTATATCCAGTATTCATCTTCAATGGGGCGCTTAATTCTGGATGCACTCTAGCCGGTAGGATAAAAAGTAACAGTTACTCTTTTCTATTCTACTTATGGATTACGTAACTATTAAGATACACAGAAAGGAAACGTCAGACATTATGCCCTCGATCTGTTGGTTATACTAGTTGTGGTCGAAGTAGAAATGACTTAATCAATGAGCTGTCATAAAGATAAAATAGATCGAGCTTTATAGGCCGGCACCTGAAAGTTATATTTTTTTTTATTCGATTTAAGTAATGTACCCTTAATATCTCTATGTGGCTTTCAACTATTTATCCTATATGGCAAAGGTCTTATAGGAGAACGCACGATCAATCCGATAACGTATAGCAGATCGGAAATCTTTTTTTTGTAACAGCGCCCTTTTCTATTGAACGTGTAATTGACTAAATTGTACCTGCATTATGTGAAGTGATTTCAACCCGGCCTGTTTCAGGCCCACATTTCACTGAACAGTAGAAAACATTTTTTGCTTCCAAACCTGTCCAGCTTATACCTACCTCATGCATCCATAGTTTTTCCGTAATTTCAGGAGTTATGGACACAAACAGCAAAGCAGAGCACTTTGAGTACCTGTGCGCATCGTGACAAACGAAAACCTGTAGCCAATAGACACATCTCTATGAAATATCTAGTTTCGCACAGTTAGAAGCCTATGGCCGGCATGAGTCAAATCAGTCGAAAGTAGGGGAGAATTTACCAAGCGCTTCAAAGAGATTGTAGCGATAGTTAGAAACGTGTCAAGTGGCTTCCGCTAAGTGCTCTTCGATAGTTCAAAATGCATGATTAGCGTCACTTGGCCTATGCGTATCGTAAAATACATCGAAACGTTTGTAATGCTGAAGCGTTAATCGTTAGGGACGTTGGGTTTCTATATAACGGCCTAAAGATCTCTCTAAAAAAATCTAGTTGTATATTTGGGTAGCACCGAAAGCACTTCAAATGGCTCTTAACACGCGTCAGTCATCGAAACCCCCTCTGAGGAAGCGCGCTTTCCTCCATGACGGGTTCTATGCTTCTGTAAGGGCTGGGCAGAACTTGACGGAAAATGCACATATCCAAGGGGGTAAAATTTTACTTTTAATAGAGGGCCTTTGTTCGGTGGACTCGTCCCTCTGGCTTTTCTTACAGATCACAAAGCCAAAATTGTATTTTGATAGATGCTTATTTCAGCGTAAGTTGTGTATCCGACGCAAAATTGTGATAATATAAGAACACAATATTTCCGAAGAAGCCCGCTGCAAATTTACGCCTACATTTTAGCCGTTTACTGTAGTATGAAACACAAGATAAGAACAATTACTACCCCTAGTCCTCCTGTTCGACGAAGACGAAAACGGGATTTTTTGCTGATTTATTTTTTGTGAAATTATGTGATTCCTCAAATATTTGAATAACATGTTTTGTTGGGTTTTATGTGGACATCTTTTATCATGGCGTTTATGCCAGGTCCGATTATTACAGAACACACTGTGTTTTTCGACAACGCCTTTTTGTATTTCAATCAGCAGAAACTAAAAAGAGCAGAACTGGACGTCTTGACAGAACTTTATTTCATCACACAGATACTGAATTATATTAAACTGTTCTCGATTTGATGATTCTCGAGAAATGTTCTCGATTTAAATTTAAAAGAAACTAACTTACCTTGAAGTGCACATTGAAAACATGCATAAAAACGGCGGAACAAATTACCATTAACAATTTACTAATAACAATTATGAAACACTTCGTCTCTTGGTATGATATCAAGCAGCCTTTTTTTTTTTTATTTTTACGATATCATGAACCCATACACGCTTCCAGTATTAATGGCGTCAGGCAATTAGCAGACTTTGTTCACAGCAGCGGCGTTATGACAAAAAATCGAACAATAGTTATATAAGTAACCAATAATTATATAAGTAAAATCTAAAAGAGAAAACTTACTATAAAGAGAATAGTAACCATAAGGATATTTTGCGATTTTAATGCCAAAGTACTAATGGAGTGCCAATTAGATAAAGATCTTGCACAGAAGAAAACCGCGACCAGCTTCTCTACGAGGTAGGTTTCGTTAACCAAGCAAGACGTCAGCCTTGACGTAATTAGTTTAAGATATATCTATAACAAACGCGGTTAGTCAACTTCCATTGATTTTGAGAAAAATGACGACGAATTTGAAAGATCTTGAGGACCAGGATTCATCCAAAGGGTTTTTTTCGTATAAGCATAGGTGACAAAGGATAATATTTAAACATCAGGACATTATTCGGCCTTATAACAGTCTACTACACTTCTAACCACTGCAAGGAAGCTACACTCTTGTGTCCTTATTTAATCACACCTGTACATATATTTAATCACATTTAATTAGTCTATGCGGTTGCTGGGGCTTACATCTACGGCTTCTGGCTTTATTTAGCTGGAGACCGCAACAAACACATTTCTAAAAGAAATTTGTAAATATAGTAACGGCCAGAGTTAGTTGCATAGAAGCTTTCCTTAGATAGGTTAACGTCGTAGAACCGACCTTGAAGATAAATCTGTGTGCGCTTTCACAGGTCAGTGAACATCAATCTATCTTAAATACTTTATAACACGATTATATATACCCCAAATATTTTTTCTTTTTACCCCTGTTCTTATTTGTGGTTCTGACTTGTGTGCATAGTAATAGAAGATAAATAAGTAAATGTGGGGAATATATACATGGCTTTGCGTTTAGAATACGCTCACGTGACGTATGTGTGCACTCGTTTCGAGCAAATTAGATATATCCCTGCTGGGCTTGCAAGGTTTTATGGTTAGCGCAGTGAGTGAGCTTAAGCCTCCGTGCAACATACGCAAGCGTATTTTTCTGCACCCTATAAACAAAAGGATATATAGTTGTCTAGCTCCGAACCCGAGTGTAGATCCTTCGTTTGGCGCGGCGGACCAGCTGTTCGAAATAACGCCTAACGGTTTCGATACCGGACGTTTCGCTTTGTAAGCTGACGATCACGTGACCAGGTGGTCTTAATTCGAAAAACTCATATTCGTTTGGGGAGCTCCTATTCCCTGTTGGTTTGTTCAGGTCCTACGAATACGAAGTTAAGGGTTTAGTTGGTAAGAGTCCCATGCCACCGGACAATAGCGTAGCAGTGAAGTCTAGCCTGCATAATGTATCAACCGTTAATTTCTCAGCAAAAATAAAAAAAAAGACGAACAAAGTCAAATCGCGAAATTTGACTTTTTGAGAATTCGATTGTTGATATAACGATTTTTAACACATTAGTACTCATAACAAAACTCTAGTTAATATTGTGCCTATTACTGCTTGATCAGGTCCATCTGGTCATTCTAAATATTTATTTGTTTGGCGAATAATTTAACGTTACGTGCTCAATTGCTGCACGAACGGGAAGCCTATAACTTGTCGTAACCCAATCAAAACTGGTTTAGCAAGGTAACAAACGCTGCAGGCACGACATCTTGTCGCATAGTTATGGTGGCTGGGCCGTCTAACATCACAACGGAAGATAACGTGACGATGCACGAGAGGTACTGGCGTGACAATCATAACCAATGCGGAGCACCGATTTTACTCCACATTGATTTGCTATTTCGATCAGATTGGTTTGGTATGCTTGACACCCAGAAGAGCCGAACGCCTTTCCAGCTTCCCAAACGCGTTGACAAGAACAGCTTAATTAAAGCTTCCAATTTTCAGTTGGGGTAATTTCTACAGGGTATATCCGCGGAGTTCACGCTATCGAGTGCTGAACATATTAAAAACTAACTAAATACTCAACGATTTTATTATTCTGTTTAGTCCTCTACAAGCAGTCATAATCATTGTGAGAAATGTTATCGTTCTACCTTCTACTAAGCATCAAATTTTGCTAGATAATAAAAAAATATGGCAATATTTGCATAATGATCATAGACATAAAACGACTTCTTGTGTAGCAGAATACGAACAATTAAGAGCCAATGAGCTGACTTTCGTAAAAAAAACAGTTACATCGACTTCGAATTTGATGTTTACCAGCGGAAAGGACCAACATTATCAATTGATCAGATTTGTCTTCATTTGGGTAGTATAATAATTCCGTATTGCTGCAGTTATATCTTCATTGTTGCTATCTAAGTAGATATAACTTTGTATAGATACATACACAAGCGCAAAAATGGTCCCATTGCCCCTGACCACTCTATAGAGTGGTATTGATAAATATTGATAAACGTTCACATGTACGGGTACATTTACTTCGTCACATAGCATAGGAGCATGGCTACGAAGAAGCGTATTTAACAAGTGCAAACTAAGTTTCTGCCTCGCACCCTATCAACTTTTTTAATCACTCTGATTCACTATATCGCGCCCTACAGTTACAAGTAGCCGGACAGCGTTTTTCAAATTAAACGTTTCGAGTTGAACGTTCGGTACTGCCATTAAGTAATCCGTCACACTTAACTTACCTTAACTTATATCGAAAAACTCGTCTCTCCCACACGACATAGTGATTATATTTTTGATTAGGTATTTTATTGATCATTACGTCACATAGCCAGGTAAGATGACTGTGTTTGCGTAATTATGATACAGATAGACAGTCTGAACCCGTTCCAATTAGCGACATTTCGTGGTGGAACTTCGCGGAGGCGTCCAATTTGAGCCGGGAGTCTCTTGAAAGTGTTTCCGTAGATACAACACCCCTATAAAATAAAATTTTATTACATTATAGAGATAACTTATCGTGCTAAATTATGCTAGCCATACGAATATTTAGATTTGACTCGAAGACTACACGGATGCTCGCCAGTTGAAACTGGCTCTCCATGAAACTAACTTCAATATTTTCGTAGAAAAACACAGCACATCTAAGCTACATGTCTATAGCATTGAGGTTATGAGGACGAAATATTTTCATACCCCAGTTCGCACGTTATATGGCTATTAACTTAAACTTAAGGCCGATACTCTCCCGATTCAATATAGTTTTAACAGAAACTGCCATTGTTCGCATCTGTGCGTAGTTTCAACTTCAACTTTTGGCAAAACCTTCGGCGCCAACGAGCCAATACACATCTTTGTTACTACTCTGTTTGTTATTACTTTGTTGTTACATTATGTTGCTGGCCCAACCGGTCGCTAATGGACCGTTCATTTCGGACTACCTCATATTTTTTTCCTATTTTGTGCCTACGATTCTCTTTACGAAGCTGGCATTTGTAGCGACACCGCGCCACAAAACCGTTTGTCTCTGTGATTACATCATCTACGGCTTCGCCCCCTGTGGACCAACTCGCCTGTTGCTAATTGAATGCCAAGCGATTTATTATATAATGATATTTTTCGAATACAAATTAGCTGATATTGTAGTTTGCTAGGTCTGCGTTCACGCTGAAATCAGCCGCAGTTGTTTTACTGTAATGGCCACGTAATTTTTACCATTGTTGGACGTTACTTACGTCTGCCAGGTGGAGGAGAACCCATTGCAATTCTATGGTGAGGAACCGTAACCTTCACAGAGTTCGTATTAGCATAGATATTCTGTACTTGATATTTTTCATTCGGATTTGCGCTAATTATATGCCATATTTATACTCTTGCACACAAGTTATTATGGATCAGTTGTGCCAACTTGCAGCCCTTGCTTGCCGAGGTCCAAATGAAGGCGATCAGAAAACGGCACAGACTTTTTCGATACAAGACTTCGCTTTATTATCGGTACATCGGTATTGATTGTGGGAACAAGCTTCTTCGTTCTCACACATGGAGTAGCAAATGGATCCATGTGTTTATAAAGGGCTAAACTTGAAAAGGTTCGTTTCTAGGTAGGAAAAGCTATGCTAAAGTATAAGGTATAATAATTGACTTTACTAACGAATTGGCAAGTACACGGCCGTATTAATTTATACTTGTTGAGCCAGGTTAAAATGAAAGGCCGTCTGGGTTCGAGTCAGTGGCGCTACCGTGTGCTCCATCCCGCATATAAGTTTAATTTAGTCTTGCTGGGTTTTGTATATGAAATAATCCTGAGACAAAATCATCGCAAAATTAGTGAGCTGCTTAAATGTCTACTATTGAACTTTAACTTTTTTTATATTCGGATACAATGGAAGCTGTACAAGCGATGACCCTGTTTCCTGAAGCATGCCTTAGAAAAGAAAATGGGCTACGGGCATACTATATAGATAGAATACAATTGTTCTTTCGTATGTGCTTGGTCGGATAAAATCGGCAAATTTTCTATCGCTCGAATCATAGACTCTTTCCTACTCGACTTGAGACAATTGAGCGGGACTCAAAAGCATTAAGCAATGCGTTTCTCCTTTACTGTACTGTTACACTTTGCCTATACATATGGCTATTAGATACCATAGTCGTCTGCATACACTCTACTCCCGATCCGATGCGTAGCACGTTCCTCTATTCAAATGTACCCTTATTGGCAATGAGGAAGAGCTGAAATATATTACCGAAGCAGCTCATTCGCACACTATTCGGGCTAATATTTAAAGGTGGGGTAAAATTTATCAACATGAATCCATGCGTCTTCTGCGATGTTTCTGGGACCTTTTGCATCTGTAATTGAAATATAGATTAGAATGTCTTCTAGATTGAGCTAAATATCTTCAGTATTCAAGGGGCACGTAAATCTATTGACTTGTACAATGTCAGTCCATCGCGTTTATGGGCAAGTTCAGAACACAGGACGGGTATCGGGTAACAAAGGGCAAATCAGGTAATCACCATATAAACGCCTGCTACTTGTCAAACGGACAAACCATACTCTGCACTTCGCAATAGATATACATATGAAAAGAACTAGTTACATCATGTAGAGCACTTTAATATTATTGTAAGCTGTCTTGTAAACCTTTTAATTCATTGCCGTTACGTCATGCGCCGGCTGTGGGTAACTGTTCTCTTAAAGGAATTATTGATTCGAGCCAAATTTGCGACGTTCACCCTCACTCCTAAATGCTACCAAATGAAGGCCACTCTATTTAAGCTGGTCACGCCGTGCGTCGTTTCTAGTCCGTTATATAGCCATGAGTTGCCCCCTACTGAAGCCACGCTAAGTCAATTGTTTCGTCTAAAGCAACAGAATATTATTCGGACGCATTTCGCTCAAGACGTCCATATTATAAGACGTCTCGTTGTAATAGCAGGGTTTTGCACGTTGCGTTTTTTTGTCTCTGCTCGCATTCAAGCACGTCAAACGTGACTTGCCCGTGTGGCAACGTGAATGGACTTCAAGGAAACTCGTGATATAACCTATGTCGTACCAACCTTGAAAATTGCGTTGGCCTGCCTAACTGTGTTGATAGTTACGTGCAACGAAAATACGATATTGGATAGAGAATTAAAATAAATCCACTAACGATGATCTCAAGAAGGCCTATGCTCCTATTAATGGCCATATTTTGGTCAAGTCAACAGTTTGTTGCAGCTCAGCTCAATTCGTTTGGCCTGGGGCAATTTGGTAATCAACACCTCAGCACGGGCCCTTTCGGAGGTTCCACAGGGCCATACGGTGACTTCGAGGAAGGCGCTTTCAGCCAATTTCAAAGGGTATCGGCAAACGGACCTCAATTTAACCTAAATTCGCTAATGGGATATGGGATACCCCCAGGCGTTAACTTCGGTTCTCAAGCACGGGCAGAAGGCTTCGACTCACAGGGAAATTACGCCCCAGGAGGATTCGGCGCCGGACAAAGCTTCTCAACGGCAGCTCAAAGCAATTTTCCTCAAGAGTTCTCAAATCAAAATGGCCAGTTTGGCCAAGATGTAGTGGGTCAGCAAGGTCATCAGATTAGTCAGGCCGAACTTAACCATGCTCAGCTTGGTGCGACAGGACAGTTCAGCCAGGACCAAGCAGCTCTACAGCCTCAAGTCGACCGCCTTCAACAAGGAGGACACGGTCCACAAACTGGGTTTTCACGTATTCATAACCATGGTCCCGAACCCGTGCAAGATTTAGCCCAAGTGAGTGTGGGCCAACACGGACGAGGAGACGGATATAACCAGGGTGCTGCCGTTCTTGGCCAGCCAGGCCAACCTGTTCTCAGACCAAGCCAACAACGGAACGTTCCTCTACCAGGACATATCAGTGGTACAAGGCATTTATCCGAACAACACGACCAGCAGGCTCAGCAACTGCCTCATCATCAACAACATCCCCAAGAACAACACGGCAGCTCAGGACACAACACGCACGCTGTCCAGCATTTAGCGTCTCAATCTCGTGATCACCAGGGGGGTCATCCAAGCGAGGGTGTGGGTACCCACGGAATCCACAATAGAGGCCACGAGCAAGCTAACGGTGAAACCCTTCAAGGCAAAGCCCTCCTTCAAAATCATCACCAACAAACCGACGGCACTAGACAATACAACAAGGTTAACTACAATGATGTTTCGCAATATACTCAACAGTACGATGGCCAACAGTTAGGCCTCCAGGTTCCGCCACAATATCAACAGCAAGTACTAGCCGGCGTTCAGCACAAAGATGGCGGAAAAGGCGGTCACGGCACAGCAGCAGCTTCAACCCACCCCACATTACAGGGGATACCCCTCGAAGCTTTCGCCCAGTATCAAGACGAACAGCTGGGGAAGAGAACCTTTCAAAAGCATGATAGTGAACAACGGAGTGCTCGCCACGATGATCAATTGAGCTATCTAGTTGGTCAACAAGAGGCTCACCAACAGCGTTAAGAATCTCCGTGTGCAAATAAACGATATTATCATTATTACGTATGAAACCGAGGAACGTGTTAATTTTGACGCTATCTATATAGTATATATTTGTCAATTGCTGAAGAAAATAAAGTATTTGCTGTGTGACTGTTTGTGGAGTTTATTCCTTCTAGCACACTAATATATTATCAACGGTAAAGAAACCGTATTATTGAATCTTCTGGCAGCTCTGACGGCTAACAGCTGTAACATTCTTCAAAATTTGACTCAGTCTCAGCTCTGAGCTCTTCGTTGTGACTTTCCATCATTAAGCGTTTGACGCCGCGCTGTATCTTTCTGTATTTCTATAAAACTATTACCAGCAAGTCTTTCACCTATAGGATTTCTTTTTCAGGGAATTTTATCTTAAAATCTAATTTTACAAATACTATACTTTTCTAATATTTTCTATTTCTACTGTTTTTAATTTTTCCACAAATTATAGAAACTGCTTTGTGTAGCTTACGTTTACTATTTATTTTTAAAAATAGAAGACAAATTTCATAATACTAATTTTTATGAAAAAACCCACTTTTCCCCTTATTCTTTATAAGAAAACCTTTTATTTTACAGGATGTTTTTAACTGTGGCTTTTGTTATTTATTCCTAATCTATAATTTATTTTTCAAGATTCTTTTTTAATTTCAAATAATTAATTTAATTACTTAAAATTGGAAAAGATTTTCCTTTGGAAAAGATGGAAAAGTTCTTGCTTGAGGACAAGTATCTCGATTTGAACGTTTCAGTAAGCCTCTTTGCAAGCAAACCCAAAAGCACCGGTTGGTTGGACGCCAGAGTCAGCTTATACATTGCCTGTGTCCCATTCAATCCGTTCAGTTCCGTCTTAGGTTTTACCATACGTACATTTTTCCGCAACCTATTTGTCTGTTTGATTGAGAACAATCGAGAGTAGGTCAGTGTGAAATGTGTACCCTCTCCTGCTTGATCCCTATGTAGTCGCTTTCCTATGGGGTGCTTTTCGATTTCGATAGGCTTCATTTCGAATTCTTAACCGCATTGGACCCGCACCTTGGCAAAGCCACTGTGTAAGATGTGTTGTGTTCGGGGCACCAGGTAATAGTCGAAGTCAATAACGAGTCTAACATGGCACGTTTTGAACAGGCGTTGTGCCCAACTGTAAAGAACTATAAACGAGAAACCTGTACAATCGCAGCTTACGCAGGTGCAGCCGTTCAGAAGTAAAGGCGGACCCAATGATTTCAGTTGGTCTGAGCCCATGTGGAGTTCTGCTAATAACGCTTGAAACCGCGCACTCATACGAGCACTTTTATAATCTAAGCGCAGTTTGTGTCGCCCTACTAATTACATCGGCATATCTGTCCCTCTCAATACCAACTTAAGCTATGTTCCTCAATGGTTTTAGCGCAATCGCGTCTACGTGTTATAAAAATCGGTCATGTCCTAATTCACAGAGTGTTTAAACATTGGAACGGACTTATTCCAAATTGGAAATCGCACCTTTGCGCTGCATTCAGTCTGCTCACAATGACATTCCCAGTTCGTAACCTTGCTATTTACGATTAAAATTATCCATTGCGACGTAATGCCGAAGTAGAGCCTGTTGCAGTAGGCAGTGGAATTCGATGGAACTATTTGAGAATGTCGTTAAACGCTGACGAAAATCAATTAGAAACAGTTAGTACTGTTCGACCTTTTTCAATACAAGGCATTCGGGAAGTATCGTAGTCCGCTCTGGAAATACTCTACAATGATACCTTTTAGTTGATAAACTAGAGGCGCGAGATAAAAATGTCCAAAAAAACAGCAATGGTCTCTAATGAGGCGCAACTGGCAAACTATGACATGTAGAATTTTCGCGTTGAAGACAATGTATAAAAACATAATGAATTTTGAACAAAAGAAAAGTTATTATATGTTTATTTACAGACAAACATTTTATATTAATCAGGAATAACGAGGCGTTGATTGGTTATTTATTTATACATATATGTACAAAAGTCAGTAGTCTGGCGGTTCACTCTTTTTATATATATTTCGACTGGCAACAGCGCTAGGTAGTCTTAAGATTCTCCTACTATTTATTGTCACCAATGATATGCACCACTGACTCGTTAACGCAAATTTAAAAAAAAAACGAAATTTAACCAAGTTTTCAATGAACACCGATAATAACAAGGACACACAGTTTAAAGGAAATATACCTGTGAGTAAAGCTAAAACTGCCCTTCCAAACACTCTAATTAACGAATGCGAGTGAATTTGTTCACTTAGATGGTATACGAACCAGCTCTCT
Organism: Varroa jacobsoni; assembly: GCF_002532875.2. Classification (NCBI taxonomy): domain Eukaryota; kingdom Metazoa; phylum Arthropoda; class Arachnida; order Mesostigmata; family Varroidae; genus Varroa; species Varroa jacobsoni. The sequence continues at coordinate 13,391 of NW_019214112.1, forward strand.
TATGTGCCACCAAATTTAGTCCCTAGTGGCGCTATGACGTGTTTCGTTAAGCAGATCCTGTCATCGACCACTCGACAATCTGTAGTCAGTAAAGCCACTTGATATTATACATAGCAGCACTTTCGTATAGATCCCATTGGCGTGAGCATCTACTTAACCAACGCAAAACTTGGTTGATTCCGGTCTCCATAAACACATTTTTCGTAAGGATTGAAAATAGTTAATTTCTTTTCTCACATACGCAAACCTCTATTCAGCTGAGTGTTTTTATGTGCAGTTAGTACAACAACAGAGTCAGGCACCATCATAACAGAAGGCATGCAGTTTTAGACGTTTAGAGTGAAAGTGTTTACTTTGTATTCACGCCGTATTTCTACCTGACTCCAAACGTCAACTCAAAGCCTGCTATCCTTTTTTGTGAATATTCCCAATAGTGTTTCTCGATCCCTTCTCTTGTTATGAACTATTTACTTATACATCACGAGCTACAACCATCCGGCGTGCACTTTAAGAACTTCAAATAGTAGTTTTCTGTACAACGCGTAAAAACGCCCCCTTTTACTAATGTAAACAAACCCTATACTTCGCCATATGGTACGCCAACAGTATCAGCTAACGAGGGTTTCGCTCTAGGATTTTTATGCTGAAACCGAGCTCCTTCTTATTACGAGACCAGCGCTGCCGAATCCTAGCCGGTGTTTCACCCTCGCCAGAATTTTCATCGTCACCATTTCTAATTGTACTGGAATTCTGGACGCACGGAAACGGCAATCCGTTAGAATATTTGCATTTTCGGTGCTGTTTAAGCACTCGATGGTATAGCGAGTTCGCCTGCTGTTCTCCGAATACGTCGACAAGCTCCGATGGGGGAGGTCTGAGCGGTCGGCCCCTGTTTTTGAACCAGATCACGTAACGTTCATACGCGTTTACAACCTTGTCCCGCTGCTCCGACGATAACTATGAAAGCGAAACAAGAAAGGAATTCGTAAGACCAAAGGGGATAAATCCACCAGTCAAAACGAAAAACAGATACCATTCAGATTTATTGATGTTGTTGTAACTGAATAAAACGCATGTTACAACTGTTGTGCATGTCGTACATGTCATTAACGGGACCTGAACCAGTGACCCATATAAAGAGTAATAAAGAAAAATATTTTTGCTAGCAAACTGCCGCATGATTTCTAATCAGGGAGCATACTTGATATAGTGGTATATTGATTAGAAGGATTTTTCATGTGAATTATTCATAGCTTCTAAATGACGGAGTAACTGTGACGAAAAGAGCAGATATTAGACAGACACCGAAAATGACTTTTGTGAACAAGACGTAGCGTAATTTTTGCGCCGAATTATTTTTTTGTAGAAGTATGTGTTAATAGTACCAATGTTTAGCAAAATTCGAATTCTAATGCGTCGCGCAATCTAAAATCTTCAACAGTCGTTAGTCCACGCGCAATGGAACGCCTTATATGCAAATGTTGCTTCGTTAGTAATTAAAATAAATTTCTGACTTCAACGAACTGACTGTACTCCGAGTATTTATTATATACATATATAGTACATAATGCATGCGCAAATGCTCGAATAAATCTTTAAATGCGTGACATATGCGGTTTTATATCTTATTATTAATTATTATTATTATTAATACAATAACCTTTTTCTTTGGCGTCGTGGTAATCTATCAAAAGACGGATGACTCAAGTGCTTCAGCCGTATATTTTACCTCTGTCCACCATGTGATGACTCGACGATTGTACTCATTAATTCGGTCGTTGTATTCTACTCGGTATAGTTCCTTCTCCTGTTTACTCAAAGCCCTCCACTTATCACTATAGAACTGCATACGGTTCTGAAATTGAGTACCATTTGTGCTTTTTCTGTACTCAGTTTATACATATATATTTTTTTTCTAGCTTATTAGTATGCTGCAGCTACGATTCTTTCTACAGAAGGCCTGCATCCTGGCCTATTCAGTACTAGAACTTCACGGCGAAGTCAACTTGTATGAGAGCTGAGAACGCATAAAACGCGCGACAGCTTTAGGACAGCTGGCTTTCTGTAATATCTCTGCTATCTCACATCACGTTACCATGGTGCAGGATGCAAAATCCACACATGTACTTTGTAATTACACGTTAAAGAGAAAATTAACTAGCTATAAAATTTACTGTGCTATCATTTTTTGCTAATTAATTTTGTTAGTTGACTATCAGTCACAGTTGTTTGTTGCCTTATTTAATCGTGCTATTCTTGTAGAATATGTAAAGATATTTCGTCGTCTCATGCTAGAAGCTGCCATTGTAAAAGATATAAACCATCAAAGAAGACTGAAGTTACAAACGATAAAATAGAACGAGTTCTTGTTTTTGTAATTAAAATCAGTTGCGCAAAGGCTAACGATGCAACTTCCTGTTAACGATTGTGAAAGTCACATGGCTAGTCTCAAGTGATTACCTCACTGATTTACCTTATTACTGCGGATGAAGAATGTAACTCATCAAAACATGACTTTAAAAGTTACTCGAGAACTGATCAATAATATTATTATGAGTGTTATTGCCAAACATCAAAAAAGATACCAAACGTGAGTGTAATCGATAGTTAAGCAATAAATTATAGTTAAACGTAATAAAGATAAACTTAAATAAAAGAGTTAAAATGATAGCGTGAATAATAAGAAGCTTGGCAGTATTATTAACTAGAAGAACTTTCGAGTTATGAATTGCCCTCATTATTAGTTTGTCACTAACTAAATAACATGTCTCAGTTTTACAAACTGGTAGAAATGCCTAATGGAAATGAAGCCAGTCCTAGCAACATACCTTTGCCATAACGATACCTTTATTCGTCCGTTTTCGACTTTGTGGTGTCTGATTTATGCCACTGTTCTGTTTAGGAAAGACGAATTTTTCAGTTTCTGTCAGTTCCTTTCCAGCTGAGGAGCTCTGCTGCTGCTGCTTGAAATTTGAAGCACAGAAATTTGGCAAGAAATGAAGCAAACTATGCGTGTTCGGGCATATTTATTATATTAATATTATATGAATAGATGCAGCATCCTAAAATTAGGATTTAAGTGCACACTCTTTTTCGACGCGTTTTCCAAGTAAACTTCTTAGCTTTTTTGTGTATTCATATTACTTGAGTAGTGGAGAACTTATGGATTAAGTAAATACGTCTCTCCGACAAAACAATCCTTTGGTAGCTTATGCAGCCATTGGAAAGAATGCCTCTTTCACTAGACTGCCTCACAATTCAAAATATTCGACATTGAATTTATAATACCCTATATAGATACATGAAAGTATGTTTCTCCGATTGAGATTCTGGTAGCTTTTATTATATTGTAGACCGTGCTCGATTATGCAAGTGACTTACCCACTGAGTAAGCTCATGGGTAACATGTTCGCTGCTTTTCCGCGAAGCTTCATGAAAAAAAAGGCCGAATGGTGACCCTACGGTGAGTTTTGGCCCGTTAAGCTCCTCGATAATTTTACGAAACTGCCGCTTAGACTTTATTTTACTATTAGCTCGATACCATTTTAAAGCCTGTTGATACTCAGATTCGCCAAGGCCGAGGGTCTCTTTGAAATGTTCCATTTGCTTTCGGTGCTCTGCATTCTCTTTTTTGAATTCTTCAATGTATGGCTGTCAAATCGAGTGGCGAAGTAAAGAAAATGGTAGAAAATAATAATACTGTTAGAACTGTTTTCTATTCTATGGCAGCGCCGTCATAATCACAAATCTTAAGTCATAAACGATAATAAATGGTTATTAGATAAAACCACATTTAACGGCATATATTCTGGTAGCATGTTTTGAACCAGCAGAACGTATTCCCGCGATTGTTCATTGATCAGATATTTGTCCCCTAAACTTAGAGGCTGGCGAGATGGTTTGGGCTTGAAACCGGACACACTGGTAAAATGCTCTCGCGGTTTCCGATGTGTTAAGGTTCAGAAAAGGCCTAATGTCAGATGTCCATTACAAGGTTTAGAGGCTATTAGCATGGTGATCTTGAATGCACATTAATGTATTCTCCCAAATGCTACAAAAAAACATTTGCAATTCAGCGCGCCTGTTTTTACACCGGAAAAGATCCGCTTAGTGTCTGAAGCAGTGCTTAACTGGGACAGCACAGGATGTAGGACTCGAAATATTATTCATTCTAATTAGCAGGGTGTAAATAGTAATAGACGATTGTGATTTTTTTCATTGCACCGTTCATGTAAAACTAAAATAAAAATAGCTTGCAATGTGTACCTCTATACCGTATACTCCCCTATATGAAAACATTTTTTTCTCAACAGTCTTTTGTCAACCCTTCACAACTTCTTCTCTTTGATTTTCAACAACTTCTGACTTTAGGGCGGCATGTTATGGGTAATTAATGCGCATTCTCTTTAACTGTATTGTCATTGTAACCGAAACCAATAAACATGATGCCACGCTGGTCCAAATCTTGGTACTTACTAAAATGGAAATTACAGGAATTATATAATAACAATCAGACAATTAGAGAATTAAGGAAAAACTTGAATTAACGAAAATAAAAAATTATTATTAAGTTTATTAGCTGTATGTATAGTCACCATACTGTTTTATAGATCTGTTGCAAAAACCCATGATAAGTCCACTCTGACTAGACGCCTAGTGAAAGCCTTATGCACTCCTTGATACTATACCTAAAAGGAATAATTTCGGAGAGTATCTCTTAACATATCAAGAATGACTGAGAGTGCCTAAAAAGAATTGTGGTTCTGGAGTTTCTTTGAACTCCTACCAGCGAAGCCGCGAGGTAATTTATAACCTAGAATTTCACCTAGATGTTCCAATTACAAACTGTCCGAAACAGAGGAAAATGTTGGTTCATTCTCAAAAGTTAAGCTACGATTCATAATTACGTTCATGGTTGACTATTTTATATATATTTAACCTTCATACAAGTCGAATAAGTATACCTCACTGTACACTGAGCCTGATCATTACACTCGTTATGACAAAACATGCGTAAGAACTTGAGCGTTTTTCAATTTTTAGCCACTATTCTATTATTTATTTAGCCACTATTTTTTTCTTCCTATACAATTAGGCTTAGAAGAAGGTTTATTCTCATCCTAGGTTGAGTAAGATCATTAAAAATATACCTATTGATGCATATATGTCGCTACAATTGCAATTCTCACTTGTGGCTGACAAGAGCTTTAGATAGCTGCTAGGCTAAGGATAAAAACGGATCACTATCTTAAAATCCTTCCATTAAAGCGACGCATTGCTGTCAAATATATGAATAGTAATACTACGATTTTTAATGTCTATAAACATTTGTGACACATTGTGCATGGTTCATACAACCTGCTAATTATTATAAAGCTTTTCTAAATATGATACCACAAAGAAAAGGCACTATCGTTCCATGGCCGGATTTGATAGAATAATAAACAATCACTACGTAAAAAACATGTGAAGCGAACCTCAACAAGAAGAAATTAGTCGAACACGGGTCAATGTTGCTACGAAATAGTTTCTCATTCAATACTCTCTCACAAATTTGTCATCTGCTATTAGCGTAAATAGTTTAGCATCCGTAAGTACGATGTGATAAGATTACATGTTTCGTAAATTAGGAGAAACAAGGAATTATTGAAAAAACATTAAAACGCATTAACCTTACCGCTTTCTCATCTTCGCTCATTTGCTGCCATTTAACGCTGGCTATCTTAGACAACTTGGAGGCGGGATGATTGCGCAGTTCAGCTTGCCGCAAGCCTAACATAAAACGAAGGAATGGGTACCGTGGCCTTTTAGGCTGCTTTGACAAGTCGATTTCTGCATACGACCTGCAACTGAAAAAAATGTAATCATCAAACACCAAAAATCATAATTTACACATTTCTAAAAGCATTATTTGAATACATGTAGCCTAACTTGGCTCGAAGGAAATCCTTTTTACCATCAAATATTTAATTTAGCATTGATTGAGATTATTTTTAGTATATTTATTGTCTTGTCATAAGTAACCCATTTGCAAAAAGCTTTTTAAATGATTCGAAATGTTTTTATCTTTGGTGATCCACCGTTGTCGCCAAAGTTATTTATGATTCATTGTTGACATTTTTTTTACTCTAAGTGTTAAGATATTAGAGTTAAATTACAGAGTGTATTATAGTTATAGTTAATAAATTCAGCGTGACAGCCATGAGCTAATTAACCGGTGACAGAATACGAGATATTTATTTAGTATAGCTAGTATTTAAAAAAGCAGGATTCGTTTTGTATTACCACCAATATGAGGCCTACAGCTTCTTATATGGTACTAACTAATTCGATGCTAGAATTGACTATACACCCTAGCAAAATGATATGTATTTTTTCAGAAGTACCTCTACGCAAAAATATTAATTTGCTGTCCGTTTTATTATTTTTTAATAGCGTTTTATTACTACTGCACATATTTGTTCGATAATATTTTACATGATCTATGATATTGTAAACTCTGGTGCAATTTAGGCTACAAAATCAAGTCATAATATACGACCAGTTCAAAAATAGATTATTAATAGGATAGCCTATCGCAACAGACCCTAATACGATCTGGGACTCAAAATGAAGCCATAATGTATTATGTTAATACAACTAGTTAGAGGATATATTAACTATACAATAAATTACGCAGCAGACGATTTGAGGCACGAAATTAAGCTATTATATATTACAATAACGATCTGTTAAAAGATAGATTACCCTCTGGAAACCTTCACCTTTCGGCACCTTGTTTTATTTGTTCAAGGCCACTGTTGCTAATTTACCGGGCATCTTAAATTGTTATTGAAATCTATTAAAAAGAGGTAACACAGAGAATTCCAGCATGATGCGTTAACGAGTCCACATTTTAGAACTAACATTTGTCGATCTGCCATCAAGATTCCCGTATATAACTGGTTTTTCTTGCAAACTTGCAAAATAGAACTGCAATACCAGTCCTTTGAATTGACTCTGAGAATCTCTATAGGGTTGTTTCATTCTGGATGGAGTCAGTTGTTTATGTCTAATTGCAATGTCTAATTGAGGCTGCACGAACGGATCCAAACTTCGTTGAAGATACGGATAGCTAACATATTTATAGTTTATTGCTATATAGAAGCAAAGCTGAGTTAATTGATGATATTGACGTTGATTTTTAGAGATTCTGCTGAGCCTTTTTAATTGAACGATTTTATTAGTATTTGTTTGAATATCCTGTGTGGTTTGATTTTTTATATCGGCAACTATTCTATCAAAATGTTAATGCTGGTTAACATTCTCAAAATATGAGTCCTGCAAGTATTATTTGCCTGCAGAAAACCATTGGAAACCATAATGATTTCGCTTCCATAAAGCAATTCGACCAGACAAAATTCTACTATCAAATTAGAACCATATTTAAAACTGTTGACTTTTGTCAATATCGTTTTAAAATTTATACTCGGTAAGAATAGCTCGCCAAGCTGCTTAGCGTTGAACATTGCAAATACTTCCTACGCAGTGGCTCTTTACTAATATTACTCATAATATTTTTCCTTATTGACATTAGCCTGTATATATATATATATATATATATATATGAGAAACAAGAATAAAATTTTAATTAGCGACGAAAGCACGTACTTATCAAATATGTAACTTACAAGCGGTAACTCGCACAAAGTACATGCGACTTTTTCGAACCCACCACGATTTGCGTCATACACATCGAAAGCCGATTCCACAAGGACATTCTATAAGCATTGACAGCACGCACGAAAAATCACAGGTACGAAACCATCTGACCAGCACAATATCCAATCCAGAATATCCCTGCTACATAGTTTGCCAATAACAAGTCATCATAAAGACTCATAAGGACGTGACATCTTATAAATCCTAGTTGTATAGCCGATATTCGAATAATTCGAACATGATTCGAGCCTGGCGTTATATTGTTGTCAGCTGATCTCCACAAAACTACTTTTGTTTACGTGGCGGCGCTACAGTCGGAGAATGGATATGTTAGCGCACTAATACAAGCCGACCTTTATTGATCTGAAGACTGGCGCGTGTAGACTAATACGAATCGTGTCTCCATCTTTTCTCACCGTAACGATCTGCGCTCATGAAATGCACTGCTAGCAAGTGCATATGCAAAATATACGCGTCACGTCTTTGAACAGCACTGTATGCTTTTTGTGCGCGCCGCCGGTTTCTGTAGAATCGGTTTTGTAATCAAATTGTAATAGGTTTATAAAAGTTTCATGTACTTTACACAAGAGGTTGCTTGTAAGTTTTGATTGATTTAGTTAGCAATCGCATCTTGATTTTTAAGGGAGCGCTTTGAACTGTTAGTTGTACGGTTCATAAAGATACAAACTTGAATAACAGGTTTAGTTTAAAAAACACGATTTTAAGTTACCAGACTTTATAGAAACTATTACACCTGGTCAATGTATCACAAACCTTTGGCATCATAAATGGAAAAATGAAATACGTTAATTTGTTATATGTGTTATGATAAATTATCAGGAGTTCAACAGGGTTTGCTTTGTAGATTTGGCTTGCTGACGGCGCAGAGAGCGTTCGCTTGCATATATAGCTTACATATTTTTGGTACCTATACTGAGAGAAGAGATAACCTATGCATAGATGCACTCTTTTTTCTTAAACATGTGTAATTCGTGTGCATCGCTTGCCAACCTTGCTTATACATATAGATTTGTCTAATTTTCTGCGTAGTTAATTTACTTCTTGTGACTCACGAATGCCGTGTCGAAGAGACAAAAATTATAACAAGGATATGCTACATAAGAGCTAGAACAAGGCGAACCCAAATCGCATTAACTTAATCCAAATTTTCTCCACAGTAAAAAGAAAATAAGACACCGCGTGCTCTTCCATAGTAGTGTCCACAGAGATTCTAGAGCCGAAAATTTCGTGGAACGCCAACTCGAAGGTCGGCCAAGAGAAAAATATAATCCGAACTTTATAATAAATTTCGCAAAACGTTTTAGCTTGAAACACTGCAAAAGAATCAATGAAATGTCGAACCAATCAAAGACATTAATCTAGTTCCGTGGCGAGATTTCCTACTCATTATTATATAAAACTCTCTGATGTTTAACAAAAATCCTTTTGTCTGATCGAACAGCCTGTCTCTTTCGACGGATGGCCGCCATCCGGCAATACATCCATCCATAGAAGTTCTAAGACCGAATAAAAGAAAGATGAAAGCCACCGCGCGCGCGAAAAACGTATGCTCAAAGGCGCCACTGCTGATTAGTCCCGCGTTGGCCGTCGATACCATTAGTGGAACGCGCAGCTTCGTGCTGATTGTGGTTATACTAATACCACAAAAAAGTTCCCATTGCTTCACATCGTAGGGAGGTAATTTGTAAGCGACTTCTTGGCGGTCAGTGTTATATCTCGAACGCATCGCGTCGGTGAGGAAAGTGTAAAATAGTATCTGAAGAAGCTACGACCGTAACGTCTGTTGTGTTGTTATGAAAAATAAATTTGGATATAGGTTAACTGTGCACACGTGAAGAATTTTTGCTTAGCTGTGTTCTCAACGACCAATGTGATCGGCCAGACTACAAAAATGTTTGGTGCAACAGAGCGGGGCCCGTATACAGGTATGATTTTCGGGAAACTTGTTAAAGATATAGCAACGATTTGACGCCTATCGATTCCGGTGTATGCAAGTTTCTGGTTGGCTACTATTTTGTGTACATGTGCTTTGGGCTTTCTCGATGGCAATAATTAATAATTTACTAATTGAAGTCGGAAAAGATGACGGGGTCGCTTCTAAAGTCGACGTACAAATACTGACTTTGGGTAATTTTGAGATTATGTTTATATAGTTGGAATATTTCTATGACGTTCAATTTTATTACGTGACCAAATTTAGCGGCAAATTTCTGCGGTATCTCCATGTAATTGATATATATATATATCATGTTTTAAGTACTAAAAATAACAAGAATGTACATCATATTGGATTTTGTTTTCAAATTATTGTATGTGATTCAAATCTGTATACAATATATTAAAGCACAAGTTGTGTGTTGCATACTGTCACCGATATATGAATGCTAACTTCTAATGCATCGAGGATGATTATTTTGGCCGCACTGTCGTTTTCAATTGGACTTATATTACAAAAGAAGACAAAGTAAAATATGAGACTATCTGCGGATTTAAAAAGCTTTTGTTTGGCTAACGTTACACAGCTTTGTAACGAAAATAAACAAGTAGAAATGACATGAGGTCCAAATTATTCGATGCAGTTTATCCAGCCCCTGTAGAACCATTTCGCACATATCACTGTTTAGAAATCGATCAGTGTTTTTAGTAAAAAGATCTGAACTATACATTTGGCCATCGACGTGGTCAATAAATATTTATGCATGAGTGTCTCACTTAATGCTTTTTGAACCTTGTGTGGCCTGGCATGTCTGATCTAACGATTTGTTTATACGGCTGAGGCATAGCTTATATGAATGTTCAACAGAAAATTGTCTACGTACTTTTTATTTTTACATCCTGATATTTTTTTTGAAATTAACAATTAATCGAGTTATAGCCCCTGTCAGTTATAAAAACAATCAATATGAACATCTATTAAACAATTATTAACAATTAGATTGGTTGTGCTCAAATCAGCTCTATGTAGATCAGTGATGTGAGAGACTTTACTGATGGGATGCTCGCATTAAAGATTTATTTATTCCATAGCAAATGCCTGCAAGATTCAGCCAAAAACGCCCGAAAACAGTGAGCCAGAGATGGAGTTGGCATCCGCAGATATGGACAGACGACGCGTTATCCTGGACGAGTTAAAGTCAATTGTGACCTCAATCCTTACAGGAAGAATTAGTCCCCTTACACTGACTGTATGTTTTCTAAAATTTTCTTTTTATTTTGCATGTAGCCAGATATTCTCCTCACATTAACTTCTGTAATTATCCTTAGTCAAGAACCTTGCAGATTATCAGGGGACAGCGAGGTGACCAAGAGTACATTGTGCTTTGAACTTTTTCCAAAAACTAGCTAACTAAATGGTATTTTCATTGCTAATTATTCCAACTGTGTATTTCGGGACAGATGCTGTCCATGCGATACGCTGATGTCAAGGGATTCACAATTCCCTTTCGCAGGCTAGGATGCGTTTCTCTCGTGGAAGTCTTTCAAAAGCATTTTGCTGACGAAATCGCATGCAGTTACATGCATTACTATAAAGACTACGTTGTATGGATCAAAAGTGAGTCTCTTAAACCCCCGTATATTACCTGAAACGTGAAGATAGTATCTATGTATTTTCAAAGGATCGGCAATATATCTCCCAGTAGGCATTGTTGTGTCTTTTTAGATGGAACAGCACTGAATTTCGAAATAGGTCAAGTTAATACTTTATTAAACTGACAGATGGACTACAGTTCGGTGACCGTTTATCCTGTTATAAACTTGCGTGTCCGCCTTTCTCATGACTAGTTACAAATACGTTTCTTTAGCAAAATTGGTCGTCGTTAGTTTGCCTTGAATCTAACCAAACAATTTTTTATTCAGATGACGTCCTTTCACGGGATACTGTTATTGATCGGTTGAGACGCTACGCATTGTGTGCTCAACATCACCCCCAGCTTCAACGCAGTCCAGGGATCAGAAAGACGCTATTCAAAAAACCTTCTGCTAACCTACGAACCCTGTTCTCTGGCAAAACCGCTTGCGCTGTTACTTGTAACACTCGCGTCGCAAAACTGATGTCGTCCACTCTAAGAATAGCCGTCGATGTTCAAGCGCGTCAGCCGCAGTCGGAGAAATCGGGTCGAACTTCCGATCCGACACGATCAACAACAGGCACATCAGACTGCGGCCAATACTCAATTTCACGATCGGCGAAAAGGCGGCTCAGCACAGATACTTCACTAATCTTACCTGTACAGCGGATGCGCATAACAGATGATCCAGAGGGTTTATCCAACGAGAATCAAATGCCAAGCAGGATGAGCGTTGAAGATTGTGCGAGAGTCTGAATAGAAAATAGTTATGAGCGAAACACAATACGAAGTGGTACGTCATAAAAAATTAAAAAAAGATCCATATACGACACTAATAACAATAGTCATAGAGTTATTGCATTGTTAATATAATCATAAATAAAGTAATAATATAATTAGAGTTGATCTAATCAGCAGAAGCGATGGCGCGTGAGGTTGTAGTGTTAAATACATTGATAGCTACGTTATGTTACACGGAATATAAAGGTAAAAAAATGAAAACGTATCGGGAGCAGGTGTATTCAAAGTACATACGACGACCGTGTTGCTTAAGATTAATTCTGACTCCTCTGAGTTACATTTTTTTCAATGGTTCTTTTGTTTTTGTTGTTTAAGACTAACCACCACTATATATGTTGTTGCAGGACAAATAATATTGCTTGCATAGATCTTCCAAAACCGTCAAACCTCGGTTAATATTTTGTAGAACTGTAGAACTTTTAAAACATCGATAAAATCTAAAAAATTACTATACTTAATCTTATCGTTAGATGAAATTGCCTGAATAGGACTTCTGACCTTCTCATGACCGAAGAATAACCGCAGTACGACCGAGATCTAAATCACTGATAAGATCATTCAGATAACAGTAAAAATCTTAGCGAACAATTACCTTAATACACAGGTACTGAAAATCGACATTTTCCTACTGAATACCTTCAGGTAAGTAGTATCCTAGAAGGCATAAGAAAATAATGCCACATCCATAATCTATGGTATAATTTTTACATTTATAATACTTGCAATTTTTTTGAACAACAGGATAAGCATGAGTTTTACATAGAATTCGTACATAGAACTTGTGCCTAGTAGACCAGAAATAAAATAACTTTCTTTATTCGCACAAGATATTGTGCGATATTTATATCGTTGACTGGATTCAGGCAAGCGGTAGGCAGTGATACACCTGAATGAAGGACCCTTTTTCCTCTGTTCGATTTCTGCGTACTATAGTTGTGATATCCGCATGTTAGCAGGCATAACATTGACTACATAAGTCAGTAGACATAGTGGGCATGATTGTTAAATTGACACTTTTTAAAGCACAAGTTTTTAAAACCTTGTCCGACTATTCCGCTCCTAATATTTTATAGCTTCCGGCTATAAAATTTCATGAACAATACTACCAGAGAAGCCACGAGGCGTGCGTTCAATTTCGTAGCCATGGAACCCCATATGCTCCTCAAGCATTGCTAGTATATTTCAAAAGGCATAGTATATTTGTCCTGGTACGAATCCATAGAGCTAGTGTTCTACAGCGGCCCAAAGTATTTTTGTGGTATAAAAGGTTTCTTAACTCGTTTATATACGTGTTTTTTTACTAAAGCTTCATTATTATAATCTATACTTCAATAGACCAGTTGCTATTACAAAAATAAAATTATCAGCCGTAACAGGCAAAGGCGAAAGCATTTGCCGAAGTTTGTTTACTCCGAATATTTGACATATTCATACTTTTGGAAGCATTTTTCTGCCAACAAACTTAAAGGAACTGTTCGTTATCATATGCAACTGGTGTTACCATAAGGATCGCCAATATTTCAACGTCACAAAAGACTGTTGAGCGAGCTCAAGCATCTACATACATACATAATTATTATAAAAATTATAAGTTATTAGTGTAAATGTTTTTTGAGCTGTTTGATAGATGTTCAACAAGCTCAGAGAGAGAAAAGGCGACACTGACCGACACCAGAAATGTTATGAAGTCTCCATCTTTTGAACATCGTATCTGAACAAATGATTCGTGCACTTCGCGATTATCTTTCCTAGATTTACTGCCTAACGTTATGTCGCGTTGTCTAGATAACCTGCATAATTCAACCACGTTCAGGAATAACATGTAATAGGAGAAAATAAATGGTGATCGTATCCTGATTGTCGCAATATGACGTCATCAACAAAGGTCGTGTCTTCTTTTCCTTACATTTATTCATTATCATTCTTAAGAATATTTAATACCCATTTTGCACAACGATGATGCCTAGCTGTATCAGAGGACTGCGTCCGCAAAACGCATTTTACCATAAAAGGGTTTTTGTGTAAGAAAACGCAGCTCAATTGGCCAATTCGTATGCCCAATTAAATATAGACGTGGTTTAGGTCGATCAGGATATAAAGCGGAACGCCGTTGCTAAACAAGAAAGACAAACTTTACTTTGGCTCCATTATAAGAGGTACTTACTTCCTGAAGTTGCCAATGGTTGTGTCACTCTTGTGATCTCGGGTAGAGGGTTGTGTTTAAAGCCCGATTTCTCAGGAACGGACAAAGTAAGCCCTTCCGAAATGCTTCTGCAACAGTCCCTCTGACGGCTCCGGTTTGTGAAACAATTAATAATACGCATCAGCTACTATTCCACTGGCAACTTTTTCCATCGGAATCTCTCTGTAGATCATGAAATACCCTGAACAGCCTCTTCATAAAGCCGTTCTCTCATCGATTCTTTTTGATAAAGACAACGACACCCAATGTCAATTAGGATCGTACACACTTTATTTACATCATCATGCTAGCTATTATTCCAATGGCGATACTAATACGGAATTTATGCCGCCGCTCGATAATAATAATGACTATTATTGTCATCTATACTCATATTATTTTTTAATCCTATACTAATAATTATGATATATAGCAATAACTTCCTCCGGTTAGTAGTGTTTGTTCGCGGATCAGAACACACCTTCAGATACGCATAGTATATACAGCTCTCTACATGTATTTATACGGGTCGCGGTAATGGTGAATTAGACGACGATAAGATTTCCGCTATTACTTATTCTCCTCCCTCCCCTTTTCTCTTTGCCCGACCCCTTCTTTTCCATCGAGTTATTGTACTTCCTTTTTCTCAACTGAAATGATCGAGCGTCGTGCGAGCACGTTGGATCATGTCAATAACAAAAACATTTCTCACGATGGTAAAAAACAAGCCTCCGAACAAGAAAGTGCTAACTGAAAGTGTCATGACTTCAGCCGTCGTCATCTGTGGTTATCTCTCTGGTTTGCCCTTCTTCTCCTTACTGAAAGCCTTTATGCTGAGCAGATCTTCAATCTAGTTAATTATTATTCATTTTTGTTATTACTATTATAACTAGGTCTGGTACATTGTCATCTGCTAATATTAGTTATATCGTTTTATAATTCTTAAGCGTACACAGCTTTTTCATTCTTTCCGGACTACCAAGCATGGCGCAAGTATGTTTCGGGCTAAATCACACAACAGTTAGTTTCGACGAAACCATTTCCAACAGCTAGCTTAGCTACGGATTCAGTTTAGATAAGGCCATCTGTTGTTGCAAGTTCCGTTCTTTTGGAACCTTCACGTTAACTGGACTTTTTAATTTTTGCGACGATCTCGCTGACCCAAGCATCAACAGCTCGGCATAATGCTCAAAGTCCGAACGAAGTTCAAGGTTCAGTTGATGTGTCGCAGTGGAAACCGATGATTCACTGACACCAATGATGAAACATTTACTTACATTAAGTGACATGTACCCCCGTCAGGCGCGACTTCTACTGTTTAAACGTATCAACTAGTCAACAGACGTTTTTCTCTCGCCTTCGGATGTCCAAGCGAGTTCCAGCTGACCACGAAGCTTATTGTGCCATTAGAATTCATTGTGAATATTGTTGTTTGAATCATTCGTTCTCTCGATATATTCGCCCGCTACTTGCATCCTCATCATCACGCCTTTATGTATATGGACACTTGAAACCCGCCTCGTTTCGTCGGTGCCTTTTCATCTTACTTTCACTTCTGCTTGAACAGCTTTTTTTTGTTGAAGACGTGACAGTCATGTCTTCAGCTATGGGCAGTGCTAACGTCTCGATTTGGCACTGAAAATAGAAAGCAACGAAACGTTTGAGTATCTGTAAGTTGATTATACCTATATAGATCTTGGTGGTCGCGACAATAATCTACGGTATATATTTGACTACATTGAATGTTTGATTTCTGAGTTTGTTTCTGGCCCCGATGTTAATGGTTTTTCCACTAACATGTTTATAACATACAATTCTAAGCTAAAAAGTGTACTGGCCATTTTTTGGACGACTGACAGTTTTATCCGATTATTACAAGAGAAGCGATTAATGAAAATACCAACAAGCCTTATATGCAATTTCGTCCTTTCGTAATGCAACTGAGATGATCGTAAGCGCAAAAAATATAACCATGTGATCGCTAAATCACTTCCAACACAACGGTGTGCTAGCTTAAAGACTGCGCAAGAATGGCTATTAAGGTCTCGTTGAACAGGTCATATATTAAAACAAACCCATGTTCGTGAAAAACCTCAGCTTGGGATTAAACGAGTCTTTCTCGTGAACTTCCTATAGTTGCCTTTGCCCAGGTGCATTCGAGTAGACTCGATGCTGCGTCTGATAGTCAAAAACAGCACTCAGCTGGTACTTAGCACTAAGTAGTTATCTCAGTACTGAGATAACTAGCAGATTTTAATAGTTTCTAGTTAAATGTAGATTTTCTTGCTGTTTAGCTATAGCTGTTCACAGTAGTGCATGTAGTTATTTTAAGCAAACAAGTTTTTTTTTAACATGTTACATTAAATTTCTATAAGGCTTCAATTACTTAGTTTTTATATTATCTTGATAATATTTTTAATAATAATATTATATATTTATATATTATTATTATATATATATATATATATAGTAGTTATTTGGCTTAAATGTTGAATATGGTCGTAATTGGAACATTTTTTCTAAAAAGATTTTTTAATTGTTGCACGAATTCGTTTAGTACTTATGATTAAGTACCC
Organism: Varroa jacobsoni; assembly: GCF_002532875.2. NCBI lineage: Eukaryota > Metazoa > Arthropoda > Arachnida > Mesostigmata > Varroidae > Varroa > Varroa jacobsoni. The sequence goes on from NW_019214112.1 coordinate 30,241, forward strand.
GACCGTAATCATTGCGATGTAACAACTGCTGACTGAGCAATAAACCAGTAAATATTTTTCTAGATTCATGTCCACATCAGCTTTTCCATTGATCAGAACGTTCCAAGCGTACACAGTATTTTATTAACGTAACATACTTACTGCCGCTTAAGGGGTCGTGGATCATCGATAATTCCCGGTTGAGGCGGTCCATCAGGCGGACTGACTAGTCGGGCTCTGCCATCGCGACCCGCTTTCTGGGGGTCGGTAAGGCCGCTTCCCTTCGAGAGGGCGCCCTGCTGCAAACCTCCATCACCTGAGCCGTTTCTCAACAGTTCTCGGTCTTCGCGTCTCAGCCGTTTCCGATCCAATCGGTCCCGTTCTCGACCTCCGTCCTTAATGGGTCCCATGGTCTCCTTATCCCCCCTCCCTAATCCATCTCTGGTGCTGTTATTATCTCGAACAGATCCATAGTCCTTTCCGCCACCACTGTTGTCCCGCGGCAGTTCACCCTCTTCGCGATCTTCATTGGCACCGGCTCCGCGGCGCCGCTTTCGATTCGTCTCCTCTGGATGCCCATTGGGCGATTCGTCCCTTTGAACCTGCTGCGTCGTCGTCTGCTGCTGCTGCTGCTGTTGTTGTTGTTGTTGTTGCTGTTGTTGTTTGTTAGTGGCGTCCCGTGGCGTCTTCGGCAGGGTAAGGGATGTCGCGTCTTCTCGTGCATTACCGCCGCCCCTGATGATGGAAACGATATAAAACAAACGTTGTTTCGTAAATTGATTTGGTGACATAGGTGTTACAGTAAGTGGCCATGTGCGGGTCAAGAATTTCATAAACACTACATGCACATACACATTATATTCGATGGATCGACTATAACTAAAAAATACTGAAACAAAAAAACACGAGATGGCATGTGATTAATTATTTTTTAGAATATATGCATAGATGATGGCTACAGAAGATATTCCTACGACTAAACCGATCGCCTGCTGATTGACACCATCGTACAGATATGCTACTTTTCCATTAACAAATCTTGTTACATTATTTACACATTTGTCAGATCTTCACGGCTAGTACCAGTATTGTTATTAATACAAGAAGCTGTAACAATCTATAGGATCATTGTATATTGTTGTTTCTTAACTACTGCCGATGTTGTGAACGACATTAATCATTTTGTTAACAAGCTCATACGTAACTGTACAAGTAATTAGGAGTAAACTGAGTTGAACTTTTCACCGTGAGTTTATTATTTTTAGTAGTGTGACTTCTGTGTGAAATAGTGAAAAGTCAATTTTAGTGATATCGATCGTCTTTTTCGCCGTGTAATGGCGTTGCCTGAAGCGTACCTTGTCCTGCTGTCGTCGTTCTTGCTACTTTTCACTACCTTTACAGCTGCCGGTCCAGTGCCGTTGTTGCTCGCTGTGTTGTTACTATTCGATTGAGCGACACCGCCACTTTTGTCAACAACCGCATGGAAATCTTTCTCTGGTATACAATGCTGCTTAAGCAACTTAAGATGACCTGAATACCTATAGACGAAATACGAAATTTGCACAGAAATACGTTAAATGATTACTTAAATAGGTGGCGAACGACTATACTGAACAGATTTGACTTGGTGATTCCTAGATCTTTATAAATAAGATTAAAAGCCCCATTTTTCGCGATTTGGGTTCCATGAATGAATTGTACGAAACACACGAAGAACAGTCACTATCTACCTTCAATAGAACAATTAAATGGTGTATATATACACCCTGTGAGCAGTCCTTGCATGCAGTTATTGTTTCTTTCTTTTGTAGCCTACAGGTGTCATTAAATGAGAACATTGTCCTATGCTTACATGCTGGCCAGTGAGAAGACGTCCTTGCGGTTTTCTCGTTCCTCGTTTTTTAGTTTCTCCACACGTTTGTCTAGCGCCTGGTAGAGATTGCCGACCTTCGGAAAATGCGGGACAAGTTTCGTCAACACGATTAAACCATTTTTCAGTTGAACATCGTTGTCGCTTTCCAAACAAAGCACCAACGCTTTCGTAAGTTTGTAGTGCCACTTGTGACACACATGCCGGTAATTCTGGTAATCGACGTCATTGTCGCCAGCACTATCCGCTCCTGACGGAGCGCCCTGTCAACGATAATACAGCCGAAATATTTATCATTCAGACAAATCAGTAAATCGTAGTACATCCGCCGAAAGCTAATATTAACAACTATGAATACGCTATTCAACTCAATGCAAATTTATATCAGCAAGCTTAGAATCACACATTAAACCCGGATGTACAGTACTAAATGTGCAAACTCCGTGCATAGTGCTCTGACCACTCTCCTACCAAACACTACATCTTAATATGCGTAAGAACGGGCATATCAAGGAGTTTGTTGTTGTTGAGACTAAGATCTACGCTATTCTCTTTTTACTCACTCACCTTGAACCTCGTGACGAATCCTGGAAACTGCGAGCACTCTTGATCGAATACTTTCTCATCGCTATGCCATCGCATCATGACCCCCATGAGTGTGCCAAGAAACAGCCCGTAACGATAGGCCTCGGCTTCGGTACAAGACGCCACCGTATAAGTAATGTCACAAAAGATCTTGTCAAAGCAGATCAACGTCGAGAAGTTCGACGTCTTCAGCTTGTGTAGCGTATGCACGAAGTGCGCACAATAGATAGCGTCCATTGGGGAAAAGCGGCAACGTGGAAATAGGCAGAGCTGCAAAAACTGGGTGATGGTATCGTTCTTGAGAGTATGTGAGATAAACCAGGAATCTTTGTCTTGGCGAAGTCGGGTCATAACATGGGCTACGTGTTCCTCTTGTTTTCGCTGCTCTTCCTGAAGTCGATCGATAAGAGCGGCACAGCGCTCCTTGTCTTTCTTCTTTCTGGCGGGCGCGAGTTCCTTGTTATCTTCAAGAACGGCGATTTGTGCTCGTAACTTGGATATTTCGCGTTCGTAACCGGCTACCGGTGTCACCACATCACCCATAGATAGTGTCCAGAAAGCCACGAACAGCTCGCTGCTAAGATCTTGCCAACATTTTGGTGGGTAATTGGGCTTGATCGCCTCGCTTAGTGGACCTGAGAGACGTCGTAGCAAAATACGAAGTACAGTGTGAAGATGCAACCAGGTATGATAACCAGCAATGAAAGAAAAAGAAAAATAAGTGGTATAATGTATGAAAAGGCGAATGAACAAATTATTACCTTGTCGATGGCAGCTCAGTTTTAGTGCACATGTATGTACCTAACCCATATACGCCATAAAAGAGTTGCCAATTAATTTAACAAGGTCAGATATACATAATGATATTCGGTAGATCTGTTCTGATACGCTTGCTTGGCTCAAACACTCATTATTTACAAATAGCAACTTACCTAGTACGTAATTTACGGCATCCACATACATTCGCGCTTCGACCTGTTTGCTAACTTCACCACTGGCCTCTCGCTTCATCTGCTGGAAACGCGTGTCGATATTTTCCATCAGGCCTGGTCGAGCCAGGAAGAACGCCACGTCAGCTGTTACCATATACCGTGACAGCAGTTCACCGACAGATGGTAGCCGATGTTCGCTTGAGCTATAGTTTACAAGAAGAAATTGGCCTACAACACACGAAATCAGGCAACGCATGGGTAAACAGATGTTAGTAAAGGATGATAGACGACTAGCGGTCTTCTATGTACTTGAATACAAATAGGCGAATACCACACGGTAATATACCTTTTAAAAAACAACTATTGGAGGGTTATGCTCGTTATGTAGGAAACTAAATCAGATAGGTTTAATCTCCGCTTAGAGCCCATCTGTATCTTCGACTCGTTTCGAATACTGACCGAACTGGAACAGCGTCTCCTGACAGAGATCGTACATTTTGCCCAACAGCTTAATATGAGCATCTTCAATACGGTAGAGAATATACTGCTTCTGTTGTGCCGTCAGAAGACATAATGGAACTGCCAAATCGAGCTGAACCAAAGCATCCTTTAAACGCTGGCTACTCTTCCGGACATTTTTTACCTGCAATTGTATGTATCATATAGTAAAATGTATAGTAAAAAAAATTATTTATCGATGCATAAATTTATCGATTCAGCATAGAACACTAATTAATAAGTAAAAAATGAACATAATTGATATACTATAGATTACCTGTGTAAAGTAGCTTGCTTCGCCTCGTAAGGTTTCGCCTCCGTACATCGCTTCCAGCTGTTCCGGCGTTGGTTGTTCCATCGCCTCGATTCCGGACATCTTGTAGACAATTTCCTTGAGAACAAGAAGATCGAGGCTGAAAATTAATTGAAAAAAAACAGTTCATTATAACATGCCTTTAAACGTGAACGAAGGATTCATTTATGAACTTGTTGACAGAGCTTCCGTTGTGGTCTAAGTGACTGGTGCGGATCTCTTCCCAAGGACTGCAATGCTAACTAGGAGCGTGAGGCTATTGCTGGTTCGAATTTCAACGTTGGCAAATGGTTATGCCGTTTCATAGGTCTACTAGAAAAACTCGCAACAAAACCCACCCGACTAAAGGTTAGAGGGGTGGTAGGTATTTAATGGTATATTTGAAAAGATGACTTTGGAAACTTGGTTACACAAAAGAAATAGCTGAAAATGTTAAAAAAAAAGGTAAACCACACTCCTCATTTTCCTCCTCGACATTTCTAGTTCAGTACGAGTCAAAGGCCTATTTCACTCATTCATATTTAGCATAGCACCGACTTTTAGACAGGAAGATTTTAGCAGCGGTATACGCACAATTTTTGATCTTTGATCTTGTTCGCTAGCAGTGCAAGCAATCCAGTGAGGTCGATGTTATACTTTTTGAAGACGGCTCCACAGAACGATGCGATCGATTTTAACCAACCGCTAACCGTAACCCCATCATCCTGGAGACGATCTTTTTTCTGCGCGGACAGAGCCTCTACGACGCAGAAAGCCAGGCAATCGTAAGATAAACTCGTTAAGAACTTCAACGAATCCACCTGAAAGTGATCAAAATGCACATATATTCAATCAACAAAATCAAAACCACCAAGTACATAGAAAGCACTAAATAGAAAGTTACTACTCAAATTTTTATTATATTAGAGATGATTTATGGGTATATTATTGAACGAAAAACCGAAATAGACGTTGAATTTTTGGCGGCTTTCGCAGGGCTCGACAGGAACTAAATATAATTGCAGAGCAAAATACATACCACAGGTCCAATTAGATTATCCCACTGCTGAGCCTGTGTTAGCATGTAGCTGAGCACCAAGCATGGTGAGCAATGAGCAAGTTTCGCCAACTGTCGGCCGCATTGTTTTGCCGTCTCTTTGGTAAGACGTTTCATCATATGACGAGTTCTTCGCCATGTAACTGCGCGCACACGAATCAACAGCGGATGAGAGCTTTCAAGTTTCCACGATGCGTACAACCGGTACCTACAGCCAAGAACAGACAAATGAAACAATCATTATTATTAGTATGTGATGTTAATAAAGACAATATTTTTTTTAAGGAAACATATGTTAAGATAATGTTCACACAAACTATATGAAAAGAATTAAAAACACGAAATGCGTATGTGCTAATGTAGCAAGGACATCAAAGAACAACACCGTGGACCGTTACTAGAGTTAGATGTTCTACTGAAAAAGGTAATTAAAATTATGGCAGAAACTATTTGGGTGCTTTTGTTGGTTTTTTTACCTTTGTTGGTATGGGTAGGATTTTATCACGCACCACAGCTCTTCTGATACGGCACAGTTGGCCGGTAGAAGTTGCAAGGATGGTAAAAGAGCCTCTTCCAGGAGAGTTAATATGTCCAATTCGAGCTCATCGGCTCCGAAGTCAACACGTTCGTGAGGCTTCTTACCTACATATGTCTGCACGGAACGGATAAGAAATGCCTTCGTTAACTAAATAATATGCTATAACAAAATACTAACAAGCCAAAAATGCGAACTGATGATTTTTTATCGTCATCACATAGGTAGGCCACGCTACAGAGGAATCCATTAGCGGTACTAGTAAAAAGAGTTAACAATTACCTTGCAAAGACGCACGATCTTACCCAGCAACACGGGATCCTTGTGCAGCATGGGCCCCAACGTGCAGACCAGCGGTACGACGTCCTTCTGGAACTCTTTAAACGTGCTCACTTGTTGGACGCACTCCACGCCAATAGAGGACACTTTCTGCTTCGATGAGATCTTTTTGCGATACGCCGATGGGAGTGTCGAGTTCTTCGAGTAGAGTGGATCAATCATATAATGTAGTGTCTAAAACGGAAATATTTGCATAGGTGAATTCAATGTAAAACGGGCAGAATAAACTCGAACATATATGTAATATAATATATATATACAGAAAAATACGGGAAGAAGATGCTGTCATACATTAAAAACTAAGAGTTATAAAATATTTCATAGCATTTACGATTAGGTTTAGAATTTCAGATAAAGCTTGTATTTGTTGGAATTGAGGAGAAGATTCAGTCATTATCCAACGATGTCAATTCACAAGTAATTCCTGCAAGTATATATATTCAAACGAGCTATTTGCACAAAATAATAATGATCACTAATGTTTATAATAATAACTGGACAGACCTGGGGACTTTGCCCGGCTCCCTTGTGCCGTCGATTCAATCAATCCGCTTCGCTAATGTCACAGCATGCCTAAAGTACACTATATACTAGTAAGAAACGTGTGGTCAAGAGTTATCCCATTGCAAGTAGCCCGCTCTATCTATTACGTTTTGCTCTTGGAATGTTCCAAGAACTTCGTTGTATTGCCGTGGTTATATTATCACCATGTTCTAATATTTCCAATATAATGAATCACGGTTTGCAAACATGCGCTTTCATTATTTTTCCTAGTTAGTATATTTTCCGAGTCCTTGGTGCACTAATTCCGTTACCCCTGTAGTTATATATTAATTTTTAATTTTCTTAATTTTTCAGTCAATATTCATCATAATTAATTTGACTTATCCCGTTGTTTTTTTCCAGTTTTGCTATCACCCATTTCCAGTGATCGGTTACATCCACTCTAATCTATCACTTCGTTACCGTCACTGTACTGCACTAATCGGGCTGCCGCTCTGCCGTTGAAATGCTTTACTGACCTGTCTATATGTGTTCTTGCTACTCAAAAAAATTTCCAACTGTGACTCAAAGTTTCTACTGCAGAATCGAACAAATCGTGTTCTACCTTTGTAAAGTTAATCTCCGGGCGTGGGCAGCCACGCGCCTTACTCTTCAGCGGGCATTACTTCTGCCTTTGCTGCAACATTCTTGTATTTTAGAAACTCTGTCACACCGTTGTTTTCCAGAAAAATGAAACTTTTTTTGGCATTTTGCTTTTATGTTTATTTTGTAGCACTTAAAAGACAAACAGCTTTTCAATATAAACGTTTACCAAATTTTCAACGATTACCAAATAAACTGCCTAAACAATACTAAACTTAGCCTTAGGGCAAAAATCAACTAATTTCCATATTCACTGACACAAAAAATCCCAACCTCTAATAGCTCGCAATAGATCAGACCGAAGTGACCATTTTATCATGGTCATTCTAAGATAGCAGACTAATAGATTTTTATATACACTTTATATATTTTTGTGATTCACTGTCAACTCGATATACTCTTTGTCTCCTACATTCACCTGTATAACCGTCGAGTGAACCCTCTCGTTGAGCATGGCAAGGGGACCGGGGATGTAGTCGAGCACCTGTCTGAGATGTTTCCAGGCGCCCACCTGCACCAGGGCGGCGAGTAGGGCCAGCTTCTGACAGCAGCTTAATCCTGCATTGCTTCCGGGTCCACCTGCCATCTCGTCGCTACCGCCGCCGCTGCTGCTGCTACTTGAAGTCGCCAAAGTTGAGGTCTGTCCATCGGTTTTTTCCGCTGCTGTCTGCTGAGTGGAAGCTCCGGCCGCAGCACCGGTTGCTCCGCCGCTTTTCGTACTACCGGCGACTCCGGAAACCCCATTACCAGTCGAATTACTACTAACTTGTTCTTGTTGTTCGGCATTAGCCATAGCCGCGGCCGCGGCGGCTGCCTCCGCCCTTTCTGCGTCGGCTATTTGCTCAGTCGTTAAAGATATGGTTTTCTTTGCCCATTGTCTCGCTGTGGTAAGCTCTTCACGGTACTGCTCGACTAGAGTTTCGTTGCTAGGGGAAAGCTGTGAATAGAAAAGCAAAATTCAACGATTCAAGAAACAGCGGGACGTCGGTCTCTCTATAGATTACTGCTAACATGTATGACTGACGTTATGCATGGTTTAAAGACAGTACTCAAATAGCAGACGTAATCCTTAAATAGCAACTCACAAGGGAATAGATTTGGTCAACGGTGATGATCTCGTGTTTGATAAGTAACGCACACGCTTTGAATAAGCTCTCAGGGGCTTCGGAACCGCCGGTGGCTCCAGAAGCTCCGGCTGATCCCGATTCGCCTGAGGGTTGCTGCAACTGTTGGTAGCAAGAGAACTTAAATCCGATTACTTGGGCAACATTTCCCGAATCCATGCCGAAGGCTTGCAAGACGCCAATTAGCAATTCGTGCCTGAAATGGATGAGTGAAGACATATTAGATAATCGAGCTTTTTTTGTTATCAAAAAAGTTAAGAAACGACAACAACTATATGTACGAACGCTCATATTCGCAAATGATTGTCATTTTTTTTGTCTTATCAGCTACCCTCTTTATTAAGGGTTAATGACCCATATCTATATGCTGTTACGTATTTTAACGAAGTATGTTACTGCGAACGGTCGAGTTTATTAAGAACACTTTTCGGTACAAAAAAATATGTTGCGCCTTGGCACTCGACCTAGCGATTGCTGGCTCCTGCAGTCAATAATTTGATTTGTCACGTTACCGCGCAACGTGCGTGTTTGTGTTATATTATATAGGGTGGAGCACAAGTCTCTTGATAGTCAACGAATTTTTCTCGCCTTGTGTAATAAATGAAATAGCGGATGTAATACGTACCTGTCAGGCTGGTCCTCGATTGCTTCTAGGATACAGTCCAACACACGGTTAGGGTCGAGCGAAAAGCATCCTATGAGCGCCTTCAGCACCTCGAATAACCTGCTACTGTCCGTATGCTGACGATTCAACAGCTCCGTAAGCAGTTTCGCATAACCTTCACTTTCCTCACGGTGTAAATTAAACTTGTTCTGCTTGTAACTAAAAGTATAATTTTCACAGCGCACAGAGAGATAAAAATAGTTTTGAATAAGCTTCCTCCTATGAATAAATAAATTAACCTCCGTTTATGTTCTGAGAATAGAAACAATCGCGGAGGGAGAGGGGGGCTCTTTCGGAGTGAGATCTACCATCGTATTGGAGCTCTTACTGCTAGGAACAGAAACGTCTAAGATTATCTCCCAAACATATGCTTGAAAGGCTGATCATGTATTCATTTTAACAATATTAAAAATCATTGAATATTGGTTAAGAAAATATGGCAGAATCTCGTTGCACAAAACTATATCACACAAGATGTTGGACGGTAGCACTTAACGAAATACCCAAAACAAGACTGTCTCCAAGATACTCACAAAAGACGAGTTTTTACTCGAATCATCTTCGTGTTTGCTGCCTTCGAATTTCGTACAAGACCAGCTTCTCCTTGGAGGTCGACATCTAATCTCTCTCGAAGCAGGTCGCCATCGATAATCGGGCTTCCACTTGTGCCCGTTCCTGAGACAAGAGCTCGTACTAATGCAACCAACCTTGGCCTATAAGATGAGTCGCTTCCCTACGTCCCCGAGGCGAAAGACCAGAAGTTATATTGAGAAAACATTTTTCCTTTTTCACAGACAAAGATGTATTTGCATACATTTAGGTGCAGCTTGAACAGGGATCCTTTCCCCAACGTTTGTCTATAAGCTTTTGCTTGATGTTAGGTATCTGATAGACATTACCTATATGAATTGGTTATGATTATATTTTTTTGGATGACCGACGTCAATCGACATGTTTATTGTCTCTTATGGCTAACTATTGAAAAACATTTTCTTGATTCAACAAACGAAAAAATAATCATCATATACATAATTAAATTAATTAAACAGGCTACGCCTCGACACTGCACACAGTGTGATATGAAAGCAAAACTTAGTGGTAGCCTTGGTTGAAAATAGGCCGAAGTCATATAGAAATCATATATTTAAGTTTTTTTTCTTTCTCCTTTTTTATTTTTCTATACACTAAGCAAGCAATTGGGCGCATGAAAGATTCAGAGAGGGTTCCTGGTTCAACTCTGTCCATCGATATATACTACGCAATATTTATGGTAAAGTAATACATATGTGCCATTGTATCTGTTTAATACAAAAATGCTCCTGGGTTGATCAACGTTGCTTGTTTAAGTCACGACCTCATCTGATGAAATACCTCTAATGGCACTCCATGCTTCAAGCCGTATACGCAGTTCTGTCAAGCCGATCCACGTCTACTATTAAGGGCATTATATTCTGTAGAGTGTTTTTTTGTCTCAGTTGAGTGTCTTAAAGTTCATCTGATGGGGCTACTTACCTGTGTATACCCGTCAAGCACGCAGAGCACGTCGCACAGAGCATCGTGTAGTGGAAGTACCGAAGCCGCCGACTCTTCTGATAGTGTTGGCAGCAGCGCGCAAACCTTACCCGGGGCAACTCCGCTGCCCAGAAGCGCTTCCATAAGGCGAACGAGACTCGCGGTTGCATCTGCAATAGCAAAATAACGACCGAAGAGAACATAATTTTGGTCAGAAACGTTTTTTGCTTGCTCCTAATTATTCATAATTTGTATGCTTTTTTCTGCCGATATAAGGTTATAGTGCGAGAATTATTTAAATCTTGTAGGTTTTTGTAGCACCACATGATGCTACAAGTATAAGATGTCATATTATAGAATTTATAGGAGAATTATCTTTTACAAGTGATTTTTAAGCGTGTCTCTAGAAAATAATTAAGATGGTGGATTGATAAAATGGTTGCTTGCCTGGGAAGTTAAGTTCGAATCCGCAGATAGACAAAAATCTTTTTGAGTATGGGTGAATCGTAGCCCGGATATTTGTTTCATTTAGATCTGAGCTCGGTTTCTAAAGTAACCCCCCTTGTACGAGCAGCGTAAGTATGCAGCAATGTCAATATAATACTATGTCGACATTAAGTGAATGGGTGAAAACTATATGATCTTACTTTTGGACTTACATTAACAAAAACACTATCACAGGTTACGGAATTAAACAAATCGGACTCGAGTATCTGTTACATGGCGATACAACTCAATAACGTATCAAAGAAAACTAAGCAGATTCTGATCGTCTAAGAACGTGCATAAAGTAAACAAACAGTAACTTAAATACAATATCGAAACTCTTGTATTCTTTATAACCTTTTAGCTCCCTAAATGCAATTAAATGAAAATAATCGTAATGAGACACGCCCGATATTCGATGCCACTATAGTGGTTCGTTGCCAGATGTGTCCAAACCACACATCGTTCTATCCCATCATATAGATTAGGCTACACAGATAAATGAATAAACATTCGAATCAACCACGTTCAGGCATCAGGGCGCATTCTGGCAAGTTTACGTATTCCGGTGTTACTAAAAAAATTCTTTTGGATATTCCTCTTTATATTTCAGTACCGTCGTATTTAGTGGCCCGGATTTACTTATATAATATAAGTTAAAATTTTTTTCTTTATTCGGAAAGTTAAGTTCTTTACATCTTTATTCCTATCTAAAATTAAACACCTAGAAATTATATGACATTCTATTGTATCGGGTAGTCGAAGAAGTACTAACGTTTTTTTGGGCCACTACTGATACAAATATTTTTAATATTTTACAAGAATACTATTAAACAAAATATGCGTCATTACTCGATGAACTTCTGCTATCTTTCGCGTAACACTTATCTTATCACTACGTAACTTTTATAGATTCTAGGCGAAAAATTGCGACAAATGATATTTGCGTTACTCCATTAAAATTAAACTAACACCATTAAGGGAATTTGCAGAGACCGTAGCATCTTCCGTCCAAGTTCTCTCAATTTTCTCCGAATTCTTAAAGATGTACGTAGTTTGGTATTTTTATGGTGAAAGACGACGCTTCTATCGTTCGTTAGGTCTAGTCGGTTTCAAAAACTTGTTGTAGTCTTCTTAATTATTGATCAGTTGTTTTGCCGAGCAGCAATAGCTCATAATGCAAGAGTCCTCTTCAATCACCTTTTTTGGCGTTAATGTGGGACCGACTATGGAGCTTTCTCTCGCTTTAACTATAACATTTTAAACGCATTATCGTTGTCTTATGTGATTCACTTTTGACCACTCGTAATCACTTGTAGCTTGATTTCGTTACGTTTCAGTAGAGTTTCGCAGATGAAAATACATTCTAAATAAATTCGTTTGTGTCAATTCCTACACATTGAAATTCGTATTTGTAGCCACCTTTTTGCAAATAATTTAAAGCTCTGTGCTGGCGTCACGGCTAATTACGTTTTCGTAAGAATTTCGCAATGATTTTTTAAATCCTTTCATAATTCTTTAAGCACCACGGAGAGTACCTTTTATACAGAAATTTTATAAATAACGCATCGTGATAATAAACAGCACACTTTTTATTGGCGTGGGTAGCATTTGTGCTTTATTACTACAAAATTGTAAAATATTACAAGTTTTGTAATTACAAGCTCACCTACAAGGTACTCTTTGAGTCTGAATAAAGGCATTCCAACGTTTGTTTCTAATATTGCCAAATCATAGCTTTTGAAAGGCATCAACGGTGAATGGACGCGACTCATGAATCTCAAGTTATATAACTTGAGATTCATGAGTCGACTTCAGTGACACTGAATCTTTCTAGCTATAAGACCCGTCATTACTTTTTCGACAGCCCAATATGTTGATTAGCTGCGGAATATTTCGTTTAAACATTAATTAAAATCCTCGTCCTCACAGACACTTTTTTATGTAATGCATCGAACATAATTATCCACCAGTGTGATCTAAAATGGTGTGAAATTGTGGGCTTTACTACAGTTATCAACGTGATCAGATTGTGATTTGAAGCGCTATTACAACCCTCGGGCGCGACTCGTTTCTGAAATTTTTTCCCTGCTCCGTGATTTTGCAAATCACTGGGTTTATTGAATTTCATTATCAACGTCATTTTTGTTTATGGAGTGCTAAAGTGGGCGTATGAAAATCGTATTTCTTAGAATTTTCTATGTGACATTTCAGTATAGAAAAATCAACTTTCATTTCATGGTATTGCCTAGTTTTTTTTTTTGGAAGTGAATAAGCCTGTATTATACATAAAACGTCTCTATTTCTACAGAACTTTTGCAAAGTTCCTGTTCCAAGAAAATTTGCTTTCATTTATGTTACATTACGATTACGGCATAGTCTCAGCACTGATTCATTTTAAAACAAAATCAATGGGCATGTGTAAAGCTACCCAATTAGCCACAGGCAGTAAAATACGTTTTGCCATTGTATATGAAAGTTATTTCGTTCCTTAATGATTTTTCATAGGATCGAATCATGTTATGACTCGAATAGCTAAATTACGGAGATTCTTACCAATGCCCTCCTGCGTGTGTGAGCCATTACGAAGCTGTGCGGTTACTTCATTAAGTAATGCAGATCTGCAATGGAATCAAAAGCAAAACGAAAGATGATTATATAAGGGAACCATTGTTAGGTCTCAGAGCAAGCTAAACAAAAGCTGTCAGTAAAAATTTTGTTATCTACGTTGTTTATTACACAGTTTATACTCATATAGAATTAAGATGATACAAGAGAACCTGTAACAAATCCAATTTTCTTATGTTATTTAACTAAATGTTTTTCCACATACCATGTAACAACAATGAGGCCTTGGGAGTAGAGGTACTAGTTAGTGATTCTACTGTACTTGATTATTTAGCAAAAATAAACTTATGAGAGCGACTGCTCTATTTCAATCAAGCTAACACCATGATGGATGCCCACTCATTTTTATTGAAATTAGACAATCCAAATGAAAATATTTTCTTTATCAGCCACTTATCATGACAAATCTTTCCTATTAAGAAAACTCGCCAATTTTTTCATAAATATAAGAACATTGCATTAAATAAAATAAAATAAACAAAAACATCGATTAATGAGATTCAATTATGTAATGCATTCAAGCATAACTAAAACGTAACGATTTCATCAGCTGCTAGCCCCGTTATCGGGGTACACTTCCAGCGCAGAACATCTGAGGTGGCAACAGGTCGTAACTTAAAGGAGGACAAGTTAATTCCGGATAGTTTTGAGTAATCTTGATCGCATACTTGCAGTCTAGCTTTGATGTAAAAAAGCACATGTAAGTACTCTGCGTATGTAAGATAGTAAATCAAAAACCTTAACGATATTATTCGAGGATAGCAATTCGAGTGCGGCACAGTTCGGCACATTATTGCAGCAACTTGTTTGCTTTAGTAGGGAAGTCGACTCTATTCTAACAACTGCGCAAGAGATTACGTAACATTCTGCTGATTCGATGTCCTTCCGTTTTGCACAAGCTTTTTGTGTGCGTTGCTTCGCAGTGGAGCTAACTAAATATTTTTCTGTGAAAATATAAATGGACAAAAAACTTCACGTGCTTAAAGTTAGCAGGCAGAAACTTCAACATTAAAATAATATAATGAACGCGGTAGGTTATATTTTGTTGTTATGCTGCGACTGGCAAACAAAAAAACTATCTAACCTGCGGACACTGCTGATTAGTTCTTTTATATGGATTCACTCACACATCTTTCGGTTACGTAGCCAAATGGTCAAATAAAGCCCTATGTCATTATACTTGGCTGATTAAATTGTGCTAACAACTCACATATGGTCTGATCCGCCCGAGTCGAATTCTTTGCACCATTTTAGTGCGTCGGCAGTGGATAACGCCTCAAGAGGCATTCTGTTGTGTTACGTCTAATTCGATGCCCTGATTGTCTAGGCCCCACCAGGGCGGCCTGGTCGGGTTCGACTTTCCCGGCGAATCGGCCAATCGTTGTGGATGCAACCAAATCCCTCTCTGTTCTTCTTAGCTTGATTTAACTTTATTGCGCACCGAGCCGCTTTAGGCGTTAGATGCTATCGAATTTTGCTAGTGTCAGCCAGTATCTTCTATAATTTGACTGTCTGCACTCGAGAGGAAATGCAAGCATTAGTGATGCAGATACCCTGCCGGCATAAGGAATACACGCTTACAAACGCAGATCAACTGTACCTTCTTTGTGGGGTCCCTGTTTACTTTTTTTTGCTATAGTCGTGATTACATCCAGAACCACTAGTAGACCGTTGAAGCTACTGCACTGACACCTAATGAAAGAGAAGCGGACGACAATACCGGTCGGTTGGAGACCTGCCCTTCGAATATTGAAACAACGGCTACCGCCTGAAAAATCCCACGGCGACAAATTCCCACGAAGCGCCGGCAATTTAATTGGCAGCGATCGATGTCGCGAGGCAATCAGGTTCGCCGCTGACACAAAGTTTACAACTCACTGTTCACGAAGCCCTGCCGCCACCGCCTATCTGAAGATTTGAGAGACCCGATTTTGGGAGACTGACGTTATATTACTTACATAAGTAGAAGCAGCATGTTCGTGGAATCGGTGGGTGACAAGAAACACTACGAGCAAGAAACACGCACGCGTGTTGTGTCTTGGTATTCGCTGTGATAGTGGTGGCAATAGTGGCTCTGATCTTCGCGACAGAATGGCGCTTGGTTTTAGTGGGAAGCCGTCACTTGACATATACACACAGGAATAGTCAATTAGAGCGCTCGTACTTAAGAAGACATCGGGCCCTGTACACAACCTAACCGCCAAACACAAACCGATAGGTGTACTGGCACACACACAAAACGTTGCTAGCGCTGTGGCTGCCGCCGAAGCCTCTTCGATCCGTGGGAACTGCTGTGACGGCTTTTCCAATGCTAACCCCAACGCCGACAGAAAATCGGATGGGGTCCACTACAGACTATTGCTGTACCCGGTTGCCTAATACCCCGCGTGTAAGCGATCACATTAACATTATCGATACACCACACGCTCGACAACACCATCTAATCTCACAACAATACCGTCACAACAACGGTACGCACCAAGCATCATTACAACTACAGGCACCAACACCATCACATAGGCAACCTATCAAAAGTGGAACACACACAGGTACCGATTTATGTCCTTGTGTTGTGGGTCGGGTAACCGCAGTTTTTTGATGTAGTCGATGGCTTCTCGGGTTTGCTCGTATTTGCTTTCGTAGCTAGTCCACGAGAGACGGTACTAGGCGAAACACCATGACCCACCGTAAGTGTGTCGGGTGTTTTTACTCGTATCGTCTGCTTTGCTGTCCATCAGGCAGGCGCCATCGACACAAACTCACGCAGCCACAGGATTGAAATTGCATTTAGCTATGTTGCTGTTCTGTGTCGGCTGGACAAGCCCGTCGAGCGAAGACCGGTCGTCAACTACGACTGCGTTCGAAGGCGGGGGAAAGACCGGGAGAGTCGTGATTTCTTATGTGCTCTTAGTGGTAGACTCTAGCAAGTGTTTGTGTCTAGGTTACACGTGTCTGTGTCGACATGAAACGACGATCTTGGCAGGCGCCGCAGTAGCTGCGCCCAGGCGCATTACAGCACAATACAGATTGTAGTCGCGGATGAACAGCAATTACTGCTATACAATTGACTACCGCAACTCGTGGTAAGAATTCCTTCCGTGATGATGTAGTAATAACTCTTTTGCCTGCTAAACTTGAGGACACATGATGGTATAGGTTCGAATCCGAATGTATACAAACACACTTTTTTTCATGCTGGAATGGACCAGCCTTTCGAAGTAATGCCTAACGGCTCAAGTAACGAACGTAGAGACATGGCTAACACACTCGTAGTAAAAACAGAGGCAAAATTAAGAGTGACATCGGGGGCAAACAGTGACGGGGAAAAATTCGTCAGCAACATTAAGTTAGCAAGTCTGCTGCTGTCGCAGCAAACGGTTAGACCCATTGCTAGTAGCCGGCAGCCGTGGGGGTGGCAGTTAACAAACTAACACGAAGCAGGAAAAGTCAATAGTAATTTTGCTTTCGAGAGGCCAACAATTAATGTTCATTGCGTTCTAGGTGGTTGACTGAGGATCAAGCGAGCGAATTCTACGGATAAGTGAACGGAGTGACGACAAAATGGCGCTGGGGGTCGGTGTGAGTTTTGTTCGATTAGGTGTTCGTGATTCATTGTAACTCAGTCAGCATCGTTGTCTTAAATGGGCGAAGTTGCGTAGAGAAGAAAAATTCGTTAGTTAGTAATTATAGTTACGGTTTGCAGGTGCATTAGGAAATAGAATTCGTAGATTAGGAGAGCCAAATAATTGTAAGCAGTACGATACCCATCGTGTGCGTCGTGCTGGTGAATGTAAGTGTGTATGGAAATGCGAGTCTCTCTGTTTGTAATAGCCCGTAGCAGTCGAAGTGGACGTAAGCAATATTCGTTTCATTAACAAACAATTTACTAACGGAGACAAGTGAGAACACCTAAAAACTCGTGCATCGGTAGTAATGTTGCTGCTGGATGCTGCTACAGCTGGGGGTCCGTAATGCCAGCTGTCGGCACCTTTGTCGCTAGCAAATCGCGGTCGTAACTATACCTCTTCGTTCATACATTGGGCGTCACCATTAGTTGCTAGCACATTGAACTTTTATTAGAAGAGGGAGGAAGAAAGAAACGAGAATTGAATTGGAGATGCAGAATTGAGCAGCAGTAGCTCGTATCTGAAGCACACTCAGGTGAACGTAAACGATCCAACTTTCTCATCCTAATTAATTAACAAATTCCATGTGCTTGTTCGAACAACAACAACGTTGACGATAATAACCAGTCGTAAATCGGAATGAAGTACTGTAACAAGCCTGGTACAGCTGCTGAAGGGAAAATAAACAAAGCTGTAAATAGGGTTTTTTGGATAGAAAAAGAAAGACGAAATAGTCTTTTTTTACTCAGGTTTGGGAGATCTATGCTGTCTCTTGTCGATTAGAGATTGTGCTGCAAACATATCTGAACATAACTATTCAAGGGAGACTCGCTACATGCGAGAGGAATTAGGGCGTCTCGCAATATGTTTCGCGGACGATTGTGTGTGTATGTGTGAAAGTTGGGTGTATGGTACGCAAAACGCAGAATAACAACAGTAAAAACGGTTGTCAGCGTACGCCCATATCCTGTTGTTGCTGGCCTTCTGGGCAGCACTTTATATAATAAAGACGATACGGAAGAGTCTATGGACACGCAGCAGGAGCAAGCTTTCCGTCATTCGATGAAAATAAGCAACCCTGTGATATAGAGCAAAAAGCCTTTGTTAACATGCTTCGAAGCGCGAAACGTTCTTCGGTGCCTAGCGGCACATCAGGTGGAAACGGCCCGGAAGAGGTGCGCAAGCATAAGATCTACGAACTGAAGGATCGTTGTCCTGGGTGAGTTGTCCTAGGATTTTCTACATGCATTACTAGAACGAACCATAATGAAATTCTAACTATCAACTAGAAGCGAAACAATTAGATTGTAGAGAGGTGACTTAGCAAGTGATGAAATTGGTGCGGTAGTTGGTAGGTGCGCATTATAGTATCGTGTCGGCGTACAAAGCCGAAGATCTGTTCTGTACTTCTAACTGCATTAGATAGTGGAAAGTTAACTGCAACTGTGAGCTATCATTAACTTAAGGGGATTTAACCTTCATTCTGTGCTGTATTCATCTAATTACGTGTTCAAGGTGGTTAAACTCGTAGATATAGTCGAATGCGATTTTTGATTTTACCTTGCAATGCCTGGTTCTTTGTTTTGTCTATGGCCTTTAACATTGCATACTGTGAAGCTGATACTAGACAAATTGATATTATTCTTTATATATGGTACGTCGTTTGTGATATTTTCCAACGATATCGGTTAGTTAGATCCTTGCAACAAGAGAAGGGCCAGTGATCGCTATCTAGGTACCTTTGGAATCGGTGTGTAAACGTCACCAGAGTATTACTGGCATTCGCTATGGTTCACCTGATCTGGTCCCCTGGCGTGACATCATTCAGTCAAAGGCAGTAATTGCTCGGATTGAACTTGTAAAAAATTATTATGGATATAAAATGCGTCGAGGCGGATAAACAGGAGCTGTGCGTTGACTAACCTCAAAGGTGAACTGATGTATACATAGTATTTCATCTACTAGATAACATAATTTTAATTTGATGACAATCCGTAGCCGCCTTCAGTTATTTTTATACTGCTGGTCTCATTCGTAAAGCCATCTTGCCTTCGTTAGGAGCAAAACATCGTTAGTGTCGAGAAAAAAGCAACAAAGCTATGTATTACGATTCTGTTTAATCGACTCCAGGTTGACTGGTTGGCTCTTATCTGACCTAAATAGAGAAGCATTGCTTCAACCATCTTTTAGATTGCAACAAAAGAAAGTTCCAACAGACACGGTATCTGAAATTTTAAAAATTGTTAATTAGTTTTCGGATATTATTCTATTTTGTTATATCAGGCAGATTGAAACGTTTCGCTTCGCAAATAATCCCTGCAGCTTTTCTTTAATATTACGAGATTTGCACAGTTTCAGATAGAAGCACGCTAACTGGAAGCGATCTACATTTTTGTCAGTGAAATCGGTGAAGTTACTTCAATCGCCGTTTTGTGAAATAAAAAGAAATTAAGTGGAGAGAGATCGTAACCGGTTGATAACCATTTATAATCAGGGCAAGTTTCAAAGGCAGATCACTGCATACAGCTCGCTCGATGATGTTAAGCTCAAAACTTGTCTAATATAGTCATCTTTCTAATTGAGGATTGTTGGGAATAGTAAGGAGTTTTCTTTAAGTTATCGAAAGGATAAAAGCATCACTATTTGTTAGCAGTTGTATCATGGCTGTGAACTTCACTGACCTTTAACTGCAGAATACTCTATTTGAAGAACGTACATGAATCAATTTTTAGTTTTAATACATCTCGAAGTCAACTGATAGAATTTCTTGGTTAAAAATTAGCTTAGGGCGAAACACTTCTGATCACTTAAAGAAAAGAATTGGTCTGTAAATACATTTTACAGTAAAATGTATTGTTTTACCACACTTAGGTATTGAATTATTAGAGATTTGAGACAAACGATTCATTCATAGTGGCCACATACCTCTAAAATCCGTATTTCTGCAACGAAACGATTTGTTGCTCAACCATGAGGCATTGCTTTAGCTATAGAACTTTCCGAATTATGTCAATGGAATAGTGCGCATTTTATAATTTTGTTTCGGTCAGACTTCAAACATTAGACGTAATCTTTCGTGGATTAACTCCCTAAAAAAATCAAGCATCTGTGTGAGTATATGAGCGGCTTACGTCAGTGTTATTGCATTAAACTTTTTAATAAATTCAACATGCGCTGTCTGGATAGCCAATTGTGAGGGTAGATTATTAGAGAGAACAGTGGTTTCGTCTGTAGCTCCGATGATTGTTCGATCCATATATATCTGTACATTTGGCTTCAGGCGTGTCGTTGGAAAGCTAAACCCAGTGTTTCAAAATCTGATAAAGCGAAATTAAAATGCATGATGTATGCATCTATCGCGCACATACTTAAATTCTTATGCCATTTTATATGAGTGCTTGTACGCACACCATGTATATGTGAATACGACCGTTTCTCTCTTGTCTTGCTATACCATGCCGGTCAAGTGTTGAAATCCTCACGTATCCTAAGAGTTTCCTAACTGCGAACGATACGTGAATGCCAGTCGTGACAAGTTAGGTTAGGTTAAATCGTGAAACACGCATGGGTATATGCTATTATTTATGTGGTTCGTATATTTTTTCGAATATTCTGTACCTGCCTGAAAATCTCATTCAGTAGGGTGATGTGATAACGAGTTGTGGTAGGCCACGCTGCGACGAATGTGTTCTTTACTTCACTCATGTCAAATGATACTTTGTATTTACAAAAATATACAAAAATGTTACAACACTTGACGTTAATCCTTTCGGATATGATAGAGTTTAATAATCAAACCATTTTTTCCAAGCAGTTGCATGGGGCGCCGACATTTTTAGCTAGAAGTCGTGAGAAAAAAGCGACTTTGCAGATATGATTTCGATACGTGTGTCATTTTGTAGAGGATGCTGTTCGAGTTGGGAGACTGAGGACCTGTGTTGTACAGAAGGGTCAAACGTGCTTAATTAAAATTTAAATGTATTTTCATTTCAAATAGCCATTTTTATTAAAATGGAAATGTTTAAGTAAAGAACATGCGCCTCTCTGCATCCACTTAACTTTGAACGCGCGTACGCTTACTGAATCTGAGCAATATTTTTTACACAATTATGTATATGCGAAATCACTTTTATCAAAATGATCTCATCGGAATAAATGCTTTGTCTACTGAATTCTACGACCCTTTAGAGGATTAGTTTCGAAGTGTTCTGTGCGGTTATTTATGCCATCCCAGTCCTTTCAAGATCAGCTTACTTTTTCGAATGTCAAGACTAAATTGATTTCTGTTTTATATAACAATTTGGTGGTGCAGAGGACTTTTTCATACCGAATAATTATTTCCACGATCAATAGTGTCGCAACGTAGGGCAGGCGCAGATAATTCAATTTTACAGCTATTTTCACGTAAGTTTATATTTGAGAATAAATATGGTGCTAGGAATGATTAATTATTAGGAAAAACAAAAAAAATTACATTGTCTACCTATTATTGTAATAAAAATTATCTATTTTTATTGGGTTATTGAATTCGAC
>NW_019214112.1:52146-74860 GCF_002532875.2 Varroa jacobsoni
ATAACGTCGACAATTAGGTACAGTCATTCCTTACTTTCGATTGCTGCATAACAGCGACGTTATATATTATATAACACAAGTGATCTGACTTAAGCCTATTGACACGGGAATTTATGCTCGCTTGCAGCTATAGTTACTTTATTTTCTTCACTCGGCAATATTATAAAACAAATAGGATTAGTTAGCATCTATAACATTTGCGACTTTCGGCCGTCGTAAGCATTTCCAGTGTCACCGTTCGACTTGTTCGTGTTTACGTGTCTTCCTTTCCGTATATTATTAACAGATAATATTCGTTGAAATTTTGCTCGCCGCACGTAAGGTTAAGCGCAACAATTAGGGGCTTAATGATTTCACACTATTCCGATTTATACATAGGAGTTATTTTTATGACGAAGATTTCCAACAAGTTTTGTTGTACGGATATCAGCTTTAAGTCAGTGCTGCGCTTGTACTAACATATCTGTACTGAACTAATATAAGTAAATTAATGAGACGTTTCCATTTGCGCACTCTCTTTAGCGTGACATTGAGCACAACCGGCAGTTTCAAGTTTTTGTCCATCGCGCACCAAACACTGACTTGTCCCGCAGACAAAATGATAAACACAAACATTAGCCTTTATTAACACTCTCTATATATTATGTGTGTGCGTGATGTGGAACACATCTGTATTCTTACAGC
Organism: Varroa jacobsoni; assembly: GCF_002532875.2. Classification (NCBI taxonomy): domain Eukaryota; kingdom Metazoa; phylum Arthropoda; class Arachnida; order Mesostigmata; family Varroidae; genus Varroa; species Varroa jacobsoni. The sequence goes on from NW_019214112.1 coordinate 52,831, forward strand.
ATTCAGGAACGTGTCCCTGAGTCGGAGTTCACCTTAGCTTTCAGCTGTGCCGGGATCGAGTATCAGCTATTCATGTAGGTAAAAAAAGGGTGAAGGTAGACAATGATTTAGTTTTGGTAGCCTATACGGTTCGCTTGAGAAGATCTGCGTAGGCATCGAAAGATGTCTTGATAGGAATGCTTTGGTGACTTGTTATCAATTTAGTTAGAATAGGTTAACGACTAGTTAAGTTAAACTGGCTTCGACAACTCTCTCTGTATGAAAAAAAAAAAAAAATTTTCGACAATTTGGAGAAAATGGCTAACGTCAATATGTAATAAATTGCATTGCTGTTAGCATATTGGGTTGATTAACCGTGGAATGACAGAATTTTAATAGGACAGCTAGTGGCGTTTATTTTCATGACTTACTAACGAAAGATTTTACGGACTGTACTGCTTTTGCGTTAGGTAAAAAACGACCACAAAATGAAAACGTCGTTGAAACAGTAGTTATCCCTTTATGGCTAACGAGGACTAAGCTACTATTGAATCCTTAAGGGCTAGGAATAATAAAGTCAGAATAGGTCGCAGATCAATAACGATGTCATTGTTATTTCCAGTCAGTGAATGAATTAACAACATTTAACTGTTATTGGATTTTTCTTGAGTACAGTAATTTGCCACCGAATTTTCCCTTCGAAGGGCCAACGCTGTCAGTTCGACCTGCGGCAGAACATCCCCTATTGGACGATACTTCTACAGTTTGTGGACTGGCTGATTTGACAGCTTTCTCAATTCACGCTTCCTTACCTGACATAATTCAGCAAGTCCTTTCTGATTTTATCACCAGACCGCTACTTAAACGGTTAGTACACATTTAATTTTCTTTCCGTCAGAAATGTATAAGTATAGAACGACATGTTTACTTTTTGTAGCTGCTAGCTTGACACACGACTGAATTGATTAACCTCCTAGCATGAGTCGTGTTAGCAAACGCTAATTGACGCATAATTTAAAAATAAATTGATTTCGGCTTTACTATTTTAATAGTGCTCGTTTTAGCATAATGTACTGTTTTGACCGGTGGAATAAAATGGCTTGTAACATACGGACAACAAGATCAGTTTCGATGATGCCGAATGTGCCTGGTCGTGTTAGGTATCTGTATTAGCGCCTTTGAAGGTGGGTTGAATTACCTGTCTCCGTACTGGGCTTGCTTTTAATATGAGCAGTATCTGCATGACACCGGTCGCGTTTACTCTCGAGTACTTGTCACATGTACTGCATATACTACATTATATGTACCAATTTTAATTTTCGAGCCGGTAGCAAGCAATACGAATTTTGCACCTAAACATCTTTAGAATCAAGTATCTCTCAATCCAACTTCGCAATCTATGAACAAACTCGTTGAAAATAATGTCCACTTAGTACGATCTGAATTGTTTCCGCCGTTAAACTAGCTTGCATACTGTCCACGAAACGTTTATATCCTCCCCAGTTAGTTTAGAGACGTTGTCGCAACAATGTGTCGTTGTCATGACAACAGTAGCGATTAGTGAAATAAATAGGCAAACTAGATAGCTTTTGTCTATTGGGCTCCATTGTAGAACTGACGTAAAATAATTGTAGAGTCATTCATTTGTTGCATCCCGAGTTGTCTGACCACGATGCCAGAATGACGATCAACATTGCCCTGCCACTTATGATGATCACTGCACAAATTGATAACAAATAAGATATAACATAACAATTTAAAAAATTTATGAGAGGTAATATAAATTTATTTCACAATTAAATTTTAATAAATTTAGATGTTTTTAATCTATATAAATATGTAATATATATAAAAAAAAAGAAAATATATATATATATATATATATATATATAAACCACATTAAGATGATATTCATATATTAAGGGTTAGGTCAAGGACCTTCTTCATATTAGTAATCTATTTACTTGTTGCTCAGTGCAATCCTAATATTCACCGCTCCTGCTGTCTGCGTTGAATCTATATGGATGTATTTAGGTCATTGAATTGGCACTATATGTAATCATCACTGTTTGGAAATGGTAAAAAAAGGGTTGAAAAATTGGGCTTTGATCGATACGCATTCGTACATACACCTCTCCGAAACCTCTTGCCAAATGTCGTCAACCTGATGTGCTCTTATCACAATTTAGTGCAACTGCTAGCCGCGCGGGGTACAAGTGGCAAAATTTAGGCTAATTTAATAGCTGACTTTGCTCGCTTTACGGAGGAAGTCTCTACTTCAACGAAAATGCCTAAAAGCCTTCCATCTATCTTACTGTTTTCCTTGTTTCTTACTTAATATTCAAACAACGAGCGTTTTATATCCTGTGCAGTAGGCCAATGTGTGATCCCGATGATTCCTGTTCACGCTACAAGAAAAATTATCTTTTGCTGTTTGCGATGGAGGGTATGTTCGTGTCATTGCGTCCCATCCTGCATCTGTGCTCGTTTTAGCCTTTGGCGGACGCTCGAAGCGTCCTCGAGTACGATTCGTCACTATCACGACTTTGGCTCCGGACGCTGTTTGGGAACTACTCCGTAGAATTGGTAGCAAGCTTCGAGTGCGTGTCACTTTGGCTTTTTTAGGTCATCACTAACTTTTTTTTTTTTATAAGAGAAGCAGTTCTCTCTCCAGCATCAAGGCCGCTATCGATTTTATATCTCAGATCGCTGTCGAATTCCCGTAGAAATTCTTTCTTCTGGAAAAGGTTTAAAGCTTGTCTTGCACTTATAATAAACATTCCCTATTTAGTCACACGGATGTCGTATAGCCTTGCACGGATGTTCGATTATGCCAAACACGCGTATATAGATATGGTTTATAAAAAAACTTCTGGCCACATATAATGTTGATTATATGTTAGCTGTTCTTCAAGCTAATGGATGGCTATAGTGTTGTTACACTGATAACGGGACATAGAGCATATGATAATAAGACGTTTGTGTTTTTCAATCAATCACAGAGTAGTCTCCGTACTGATGCAATGTTAACTCGCTTGCCTGTTAAACAGAGCAGTACGTACCGGGCATAGAAACACTCTGTTTCGGTTTCTGCTCGGAATCCGCCTGAAGCAAAGCTCAACGGACACAAACTATCGGGCACAAAAGTTAGCCCTGGCAATCGGCTAAATGGAAGGCTACCGGCTGAAAACATTATTTTTGAGCCTAACGCATTCTCGGTGAACGAATATTGTTGTGAATTGTTTTATGAGAATACCAGTTTTTTCAACGAACGCAAAGATTCGTAATTATCGGCTAAAGTGACCCTGCCTGGGTATTTAGGAAGAAAAAAGGGCCAATTTTTGCTGGTTAGCGATCGTAAATAGAAAAAAACTGGCTGTAAGCGCTAAAGATATTTGTCGGCTATGCTACAACTTTAGCAAAACTATCATGATTAAAATTGCTTACTTTAGCAGAGCGGTCGGATGACCTATATAGGCGCTCTTTTTGGTGGTAGAGTGTGCGGCTTTGTTAACAAGCTTGACTTAAATACTCGCTAGGCATGTAGGACAGCTATTGATTCGTTTAGAGTTGACAATCCTAAACATACATGCGTCGATTCGGCATCTTTGTCGGTATAAAAATGATCTTTTTAAGTTCTTGGATTAAATTACGTTATTGCTACATCCATAACTTGTTAGTATCGTAGTCTATTAATGTTCAACTTATTTCATTAAAGTCCTATCAATTTTCTTAATCGAAATCCTTTTTTTACTCATATGTCTATAGTAGACAACACTCATGTGTACATCACTATGAATAGTCTTGTACATGGATTGTTCACGGAACCAAGAGCAAAGGCCTGCTAGCATTTCCATGCTCTCTTTCTGTCCTCTGCCAAGCTTAGCAATCAAAGAATGGCCAGGCAGAGTCTTTAACGAACTATCCATTTGTTTATAATCGTATGTATATACTTGGTTTTTCTTTTTTTGTTTAATACGTCAACAAACTTTTATGCGAATTCACCCTTTCAGGCCAGAGCCTGCTTCGTTGTCTCCAGCTGTCGGGAGCATCACCGCATCTGGCGCAAGACCAAAGACGACGATGTATATGAACGGTAGCCTTCCTTCAGGCAATTCGTCTGGTGGCGTCCATTTGCGTTCAAGTTCAATCTACGCACAGGTAAACGCCCTTTCGATTGATGACCTTCGAGACTGGTCATCCGACGAGTTGAAGATCAAAGAGTTCGCCGAGGATCTACCGCATGTTTGTGAGCGGAAGGAAGCTATTCGACATCTCATCGAGTCCAACGAAGCAGTGGCCAAAGTAAGTAGTTGTATCGTAGTACGTTTTTAAACATATGTGACGCGTCAAGATTTTCGCGAGTAAGTTTTCGCAAGGAAGAAAAACGTTTAGATCGTCAAACCAAAGGGTTCACCTTATTTAGACTCAGTCGGACTAGAACAAACAACGTAGCGAGAACGGCGATAAAATTAAATACTGCATTGCATTTTTACTTAACTTGTTCACGGTCAAACCTCTGCTGTCAAGTGTACATAATTCCACATACTTCCACTAAAGCCTAATTTTTTGGATCTTTGAAGCCCACCCAGTTTCGCGATCAATTCTGTGACAAGCCAATTAGATTTTTTTACTATTATTTTAGAAATTATTTCAAATTTCATATTTTGAATTGCAGACAAATCTATCAGTAAAGAATGACTTGGACAAGAAACGAGGTGAGGTACTATCGCTCTACGAGGAGTTGACTCAACACAGAAATGAGTTTGATGCGCGGCAGCAGAAGTTTCATCTGCTCGAGCGATCCTATGCTCCAGAGACAATTAAAAACGAACTCGCCAAGGGTGCTCGGGAGGCTGAAAAAGAGAGTGACGAAATCGCGCAGCAGTTTTTAAACAGTAAGTAGTTCAGTAACGAGAATGACATTTTTGTGGTTTTTGTTATCTTTAACCGATCTTCGGCTGTCCGATGGCTTCCGGCTCAGAGGTCTCTTTGGCCTCGTCAACTAGTGAAATCGTATCGAAGATGACGAATCTATAGTGACCATGTAGGTCCGCAATCGTTTTCTTTGTTATTAGCTTTCCTGTCATCAGTGTGGTTAGACTGATTAGGTATAAACGTTAACCCAACGGTAGGTGTTAACCTGAAACAGTGACGGAAAGGAATAATAAGCAGTCTACTATACCGATAAGACGTAGACGATAAAGTTAGTTGTAAGATTTATTTCGATGCAAATGCTCGTGGATAATTGAATGTTTCTATGTCTTCAATAGTCATTTCATGAACGATTCATGATGTATCAGCTAAATTTATTATCGGCTAATAAATACTATCAAAACCTCACGTTAAAAGTTGATCGCTTTTAGGAGTATAACCTGTGCGAAACCTAACTGTGGCTTTTTAATTTATTGAAATAAAATAAAAATTAAATGCTACATAAATGCTAAATACACACTCCATGTTGAGAAAGTTGAGCACTGTGAACGTTAAGATCTGAACTGGTTCAAGACGTTCTAAATCCGTGACTTTATAAATCTTCCTAATCTCGAAAAAGCGGCTACTCGGAGCCTATATATAGCCATATATGTTTGTAGTGTAATTGTGTAATTCAAGATCTAAGGGGCAAACGTTTTGCTTTGTTTTTTCTTATCATTATAGCTATCCTCATTTATAATTACTGTAGTAAGTAAAACGTAGCAACTTTTCCCTGTTACCCATGTATGTTATTCCTTTTTGTTAACGAGTTGGCATTAGTCCACTATGGCGGGTAACCTAACGACCCACGCTCCATTGTTATGCTTTACAGAGGAGCTCAGCGTTGACGAATTCTTGAAACGCTTCATGAAGACTCGGACGCTAAGTCACGAACGAAGCGCCAAGGCGGAACGACTTCAGCTCCAGTTAGAAGCTCTGCATAGGGCCGGGTTTTAAATCGTAACAAGCCAGCTATTGCTATTAACGTAATTCTTAGATGATGATGATGATAAATATTCACATGTATTTGCGCAAAAGCAGGTAACTGGAAAAGGGGAAGATTAAAGCTCCAGTAGATCTTGAATCATCACCATCTCTGGATATCTACGGGTGCGCTAGATAGTGTAAAAGAAAAGTGTCAGAGATACATTTAGGCAAAACCATTTCCTATTATAGAAATAGAGACATCTATTAAGAAACCGTTGGTGACGAAGGGCGGCGTCATGATCATGAAGATGCCTAATAATCTTCTTTCTAGAAGTATGCGAATCGTTTACGAAGAGAAACCAATAAGTTAGCTACTGCAGAGAGCGACGATAATATACAAAGCGTCTGTACATATTTTTGTAATATAAACAATAGAGGCAGATGATCAGCAGCTAAAAGTATAACACCGAGGCCGGAGCACCATTGTGAACGGCATCGTTGTCACCATCGAACGCGACTCAGTAAAAACAAGAGCTGTTCTATATATATATATATATAATATTGCCTACGCGGGGGTCTGGACGGCTAAGCCCTTAGTTAAAAAACACCGAGGATCAAGTTCCGCCAATGACACATAACTACGCAACCTGTGTAAATATATATACAAGAGAAGAAGAAAGCTTTGTATGAATGTGATTTTCTGACTGTTTATTATGCATGAATAAGGTGAAGCCGATTTAAATTCAAGTTATAGCCGAATATCGGAGAAAGCACGCCATTATATGTTAAGCATCGTGTTAGTATAATAATACATGGCAAGTCGCTGGGGGCGACATGATCTGGGTGCCTTATGCGAAGTGTGTTACCGTGCTAACCATAACAAACAAACATGCTCCCACACTGATTCATGTTTTAACCAAAAATGATCATCTCAAAGTAATAATCAGAAATATGAGGAATTGATATTATCAAGGCCAATAGCTGTTTGTATGGTTGCCTTGCCATCTCATAGAATACCCCAAATAAAGCCTACCCCGTTTAGACCTCTAACTGAAGACAGGTCTTTGATGCCGTGTCTGAAAGAAGTAATTCTGAGGACTTGTCTATAAAAAAGAAGAAAAAAGAAAAAAGTGTCAAATAAAAACCTAAAAAATGAGAACGACTCGATGCGATGGTGGGAGCATATTTAGACCACGTGGGCCGAGCACAGCTTGAATATTTCGTCACGATTGGTCTGAGTCTGGATACCAACCCAACTCTATAGCATAGTATTAAATAAAGGGCATTGAAAGAGATATTTGCGACAATGGACTTCGTCATGTGATTGAATAGACGACCTGATTCTTTTGATCTTCAAATGTAGCTTACTTACAGCTTTTTCTTCATTGCCTACCTATCCGTTTCGGTTCTTTTAATACGCTCTATAGAGTACTGACTACACAAAATAGCGTACGACAGGCAGTAGCTATCGACCGTGTTCATTACCTGGTGATTTACATGCATTACTACTAAGTCCAAAACAAGAGCAAACACATCTCTCCAGCCTTCGGTAGTGGTTCGCATTCTGTCTAAGACGGTGATTTGCACAAACAGGTCCCTGCTTAGTGTACACTGCCACGGCTGGACGTACATCCTTTTTTGATCGTTCGTTTGTACTATTGCTAGAAGCACAGAGAAATCAGCCGGCGCTATTTGAGAGCAGACGAATGTCCAATAGAATAACAAATTCTGTAATTGAATGAAGTTACATGTTAAGGCGATACGGTAAACGTATGGAAACTCTACCCGCAAATCGAGATATTGTCAACATTCGATTAACTTCAACAATTTACAACAGTTACCTAAAAGTCTAAATCGGTACGCTTTCTACTTAATAGGGATACAGAAGATCTGAACACTAAAAGAATGAACGTAGTTTACTGTCGTATCTCGCGTGATCGATTGAGGTGATGTAAAAGACGTGATCTGGTTTATCTTACTCTCATTGCGTGTCGTGTAAGTATCACTCTGCAAAGCTTCATTTGAGCCTGTACATATACATGGATCAGTCACGACTGGCACAAAAGGATTTGATTTTTTTCCATATAGACGAGGAGGCTACTCAACTTGCGTGATAGTAGAATACCACCTTCGGTCAATTTAAGTTTTATTGTTAGCCCCGGTTACATTTTTCCGCTATGTATCTTCCCTAGATTATTTTTCTCATCGACAACACACACCAGTTTTCAGAACAGTACAGATGTCTAACACATGTCCACGCATTCCCAAACTTCGATATTTAATATGGCTAGATCATCTTGTACAGACATAAAAGACAAGTCGCGAGGCAGAGAATAGATAAGCAGATTTATTTGCTATTGCTGTTATATCATTGCTCCATTTTGACACTACCGTAGTAATATATAAAACAGTTTGAATGTTCCTATTCAATGTATATATGTATAATTTCTGGAGTGTCGAAATGAGATCTTAGGTCGCTGAATAAATATTCACTACTAGATAATTTGCTAATTATATTTAGTGCAGGTACCAACCTAAGTCTACTGCATCTTATCAGAAAAAAGACATTAAAAGATATTTGCAACCTGCATAGCTGATCTTCGGGGCTTGTTTAAAGTTTACACATCATTTAGCAACAATACGGACGTGGCGTAGGTTTTGTCAAAGACAAAGATTCCCTCTTCAGAAAAATAAGGCGTTGTTATTTGTATTACTGTAAAGTGCTAAGATGTAACTAGATATCTTTGGTTTATAGACTAAGTTAAAGGATCCTTAAACTAGTTTTGAGTTCAGAACTATTGTTAGTATTCTCACTGATAATAGAGAGCTGTTCCGTGGTACCAGACAGCTGCTTCCGTATCGGGGCAAACACAGTGTCACATTCAGAGGTGGTCAAGTATTTTTGTTTTGTTAGGGCTAAAATTTCTACGTTCATTAACTAATAGAGCCATCGAAATAAAAAGTCAAAGGCTTAATTAGCAGTTGAACGTATGATCGCAAAGCATCTGTTTGCATAGACATACGTTCCAACTGCAAGAAGTCTGTTTGTAGATTACGACAGTTTCTTTCTTTGTTGCTAGCATAGATCTAAATTTTTGTTTTCGTTTGAGAGCTTTCAAGCTTTAAAATTAACCCCGAAGTCAAAAGTCCTTATAGGGGAAGCATGACAAAAGTACAGTGACTACATATGAACACCATATTGAACACGGCTTACCCCCCAACAGCGATCTGTAGCCATGATCCTGCATCGAGACAGAATGTTCTAAACGCAGCAAAACGTACAGGGCCCAGACACTCTGAAATCACTCCCCATTCATCTCTAAGGGCCAGTGTCGATTTGGAAGACAATTGTAGGTGCTTTCGATGCAATTCCTGCCCTTTTCCGCGCGCCTCAAACTTCACCGTCATGATTAAGGTGTCTACAAACTTCGGTATCATTGGGGGTGAGCCCGTGTTCATTGATTTCATTGGATTGCATGCATAATAAGCAAGCGAAACATATATCGCTGACATTGTTAGCGCTATTTCAAGTTTGTATTGAAGGATTTTTAGTTCCAGTAGAAAGAGTAGTGCGCGGTTGTTTACTTGCATGAGCTGAATAGAAACTGAAATTCATCTTAGCCGTTACCGTTATAATAAGACCAAATTTAGAACTAGCTCAATCAGGGCTAAAGAGGGCTTAGTTATCTAATTTCTGCGGAGTTATCAGTCGCAGCGCCAAAAACAGATATGCCTTAAGCAATTCCTTGTTGCATTAGAGCTTTCGTCAATGGTGCGACGAACTCGGGACGTCCACAGAATGCTGCATGTTGACAGTATCTTGCAGGTTAGCTGCAAACAGAGCAGATCCCCATAAAAAGAATCATAACTACTAGCGTAATAATGAAAACAGCTGCTGCAGAGGTGTCGCGTACAAAAAATCGAAGGCAACTATCAAGTCTGTCGCTTTGCCAGGCGTGGGGTTACGAACAGTAGAAGTAATCTAATGGATTGGCAATACCATGCGTTTGTGAAGGCGGATCTGTGCACACTGATGGGTGGATCCCAGAAAGCCTGAGCGCCTGGGCACCCTACTCCTAGTTACAAGGTTTTCTCCTACTCTATACAGCGAAAAACGTCGTAGTTGGGTTAACGAGGCACATACGGTTATGCGAGGCAAAAGAACAGCGTAGCGAGTGTTCCGCTGAGTAACGAATATACCTACGACCGAGTATTATTTTGGCACCTTCTTCATATACACATTATGCTTAAAATGATGTTGAAGACCGTACAGAAGTTGGCCGCCACCCACTGACACGTCGTTATTCTTCAATCAATCGCCTAAGCTCGGTTCTTTTTGTTGCTTGCCTTAGTAATCTGGGGTGTCCTCTCTGTAACATTGGGACATCGCCACTAGCCATGCTGTGTTCAGCCAGACCCCTGCGCGGCTAGCCCTTCACAGCGCACTGATGGTATCCGGTTTTTCCTGAAAAGTCTTCAGCCTGGCCCCCTGCCTAGCACTGGTTAACTATGAATTCTGCGCTCAGAAGGTATCACGAAACGAGTAGAATGAGCTCCATCTGCTGGTTAAATGCAAGCTTATGCAGCTCCTGGAGTGCCGAACCGCACAACGCTGAAGCATGTTTTCAAATTTATTCTGCGCACAAAATTGGTCAAGTCAAATACACGTATTAGTTAAAAGTAATTTCATGGAAGTTGGTTAGCTTAAAAATCGTTACCTATTATCCGTAACGAATACGAGCAGCATGAACATTGTTGTACGACAGGCTTTTGTATCGCCATGGAAATATCACTAACTACGGGCACATCAACAGAAAGGCTGGGGGACCTTGACCTGAGTTGACACGTGGCTTGTCGACGACGTATGGTTTGTCTGCGCGAACGACATACGAACGTGCTACGCTGACCTCCTGAGATATACGCGCTTTTCACTTCGACCTCGTAGGGAACAATGACAACCCGAAATACAAGTATATTTTTTACGGGGAAGCATTGGTTTTCCACTACCCAAGGCACTCGTACGTTCTTAGACACGTACAACTGTTTTAGGTTTTCCAGAACCAACAAGTACTTTCAGTTGTTCGATGCAATGTGATAAATATGAAGGGACCAGTGTAATACTACTAAATTAACGCCAAAGGAACGTCTGGCCCAGGTCGGGCCGAGCTTTACTCCTAACTTCCTCCTTACTAAACGGTGCAATGAGTCATAGGTATAGCAGTACTCTTTACAGCCCTGTTACTACTTTATGGTTTGCCAACATTTAATTGTTGTCATCATCGACGATCCTCGATGTCAAATGACGGTGTCCTATGTAGTTGGCGTCAGTTCTGGCTTACAAACATTAGTATGCAAGGTAATGGAAGTCTTCTAATATTCAGTTGTCTATTAATGTAAACGTTTCTAGATAAGTGAGCTGCTAAAATAGCATTGTAAATTTCTATACAGCAAAGCCGGATACGAAATCTGAGTATATATAGAGAGTGTTTAAGCTTTAGCTTTTACATATAGCAAGCTTCGCGGAAGAAAAGGTCGCTTTTTAGAAGTAAGTACAATTCTCGTATAATAACATGTAAGAAAAGCGAAAACTCTGTTCAACATTACAATGTTGTTAAATGGATAAAACCTAGGATATGTACGTTTCAAGTGATATAGTTTGATAGGTTATCTACCGTATATTCAAGTAGTCCAGGTATATTAACACACTTTCTCTATTAGAAAGGCAAAATCGTATAACTGACCCAAGTGTTAGTGTTATGACCACATGAAGGACGGCCTTCTTAGATACGGCTTGTGTCCTAAATACGTCTACTAGTGTATTCATATTCAATTACAAGCACTGACCAATTTAACTCTGCATTATATCGCTGCTCACGTTTCCAACTTTATTTATCAAAAATCCAAGAAGCTTTGGAACAGCGCGTCTCGAGCGAGTGTTGATAATTTTGACTCGAAATGTACGTTATCGAACAAAACCCGATGAAAAAATGATCAAAATGATAATAGTGTAAAACAAATTGCGTATTGGCTTGTTGTTAAACAGGAAACGGACGCCACAAATAAACATCGCATTAAACATTTACGAGTTTAGAACAGTCTATAAAACTATAATTGACAGACGGCAATTGTTTCAACCCCTACAATCGAAATATCTCCAAATGTCCCCAATGAAAGAGATCGTAAAGTTCATATATAGCTGACGTATTCATCGGAATAGGCTTAATAACGCCCAGCATTAGACTGTACAAACATTAAGAATAACAAAAAAAAAATTGTTTCTGTACTTGTCGAATAACATGCCTCGTTTTGGCCATAGCGGTAATATCTCTATCCTTTTTCAAGACTAAGTGACGAGGTGTGTTCAGTTTTGAATGATTTTTTCGTTTTTTTTTCGCCGATTGCGATATGATTCACATAATTTTATGAGCTTTCTCGAAAAGCCCTTAAGCACGCATTTAGGCGTAACAAACAAAAGTTTCCTTTCTGATTTTAATAGAGTACGCTTATAAATGTCTGCATGCCTTTTGGTGCTGTTCAGATAAACCTTCCACGAACCCATAGCCTCTCCAAGCTTAGTATATTACGCAAAAATAACTTACAATTATTTAAGGTGTATTTTCCACAACATACTATTCTCTATCTCAGTGGCAAAACTTCAACTAGATTCATAATGTTCTTCGACCAAATCGCGTTGGTCTCATCGGACCAATATGCATTTATTTGTCCTTTTATGGAGAAATACTTACTCGGTGTTGCTCTGTTTCATCGGTCCCTCTAAATAGAGCCTTATTAAAAAGTACCTGTTTAAATGTCGAAACGAATATTGTACTATTTATTAAATGTCATTTGGCTCACTCGTTCGTCATCCAGCGAATTACATTTCCGGATAAATCATGTCCTAACTAGAGAACCTATAGCAGGCACAAACTCTGCTAACTATGCATGTACGTACGTGACACTCGAATAGAACAAGATCGACATACAATGTGTTATAATAGTACCTAAGTAGCCACACTCACAAATACACTTCTGACAGGATCAAGAAACCTAACGACCTCGATATTAGGTTAAATCAGGGTTCTGAACATGTTTATGTCTATACGTGTTAAATGGAATAGTATGTGAAATTTATATTTAATGGAGTCCGACATGTGAACCTTTGGCTCTGTTCATTCCATACAGCGCAAAGGGCAACGCGTTCGCCTGCTGAACTCGCGCTTTGCTAACAACAGACAGCCGTCTCAAACAACGCTTAACAATAGCGTAAGTATCGGACGCAGAACGCGAAAAGCAAAAATGAGTACACTCTCTGTGGTTTTCTTTGCCAGAAGGTAAACCAGCTACCAATATTATCGATGTCGCAGAACATTTGCTCGTGCCTAATTTTCCGCTAGACAAAAAATAACAAGAAACGGTTACTGACTATATATTACGTATCCATTTTAATTACACGCTTCACATGAAATTAAGATGATCGTAACGAGTTGAGGTCATTTAGCGTCAACCGGAAGACTGGGCAGGATACAATTACAGCGAACCACGATTCATATCCTATTGCCTTTTCAAGGTTTTCTCTTTTTTCAGTCCTATGAAGATATCATTAATAAATCTAGTTTTAATTAGAGTAGAAGTTACAGTTAATGTATATTGTGCTAGGCGTTATAAAAGTATAACATCAAGCGTTATCGCGTAATAAATATTATCGTAACCTTCACTTCATAGTTTATCTCTGCGACCTTTTACTGCATAAGATGTCATACGCTCAATGGCTATATAGGCGACGTGTCGTTCGCAGAGAGTGTGCTGTGACTGAATAAACCATCAACGATATGTGCGACGTATACGTTGCGGCAAAAACAACAAAATAGCCAATAATTACAAATGTCATCGCGTTCATCAAACTGGGTTATCGGCTGGCGGCGTAATATGGTAACAGCGATGAATATTCTATATCATTGTATACTGAAATTCATCATTGTTTTGTTGACTGTAATGAAAAGAAAATGTAATATGAAGGAGGTAAAGAACTGTTTTAAGGGTAACAAAACGTTTGATCTCAGCTACTGAATCTTTCTCTGCGAACCTTATCCGCACACCTCAGTGAGGACTTTTTGAGCCTTCTGTCAAGATTTTCTGCCAGACTCAGGTAAATATGCGATTCGAATCAATTAGTACCTCTAACAGGATCACCTCGTCATGAATAAAGGTTAATTTCTTCAATCTATGCCAAGGTAAGCCCAGGCTTTTTTGGCCGGAAATTCCTCTCGGGTAGCACCTACAAGCCGTTGCCATTAGCAGCGGAACTCCTTTTGCACGCCGATATACCCATCTGTTTCACTTTATAACAACAATAACGACAGCCTGCGCAACCGACGTTCTGCACAATAATTCGGCAGGCATTTCCGCCACTAGCCGTTGCCTTTGAACAAGGGGGCATATTTCGAATGGCTAACAAAATTTTAGTTTTCGTCGGACCGACACCCCAGCTGCTGGGTTTCTGACGGTTCAGCAGTCAGAAAGCGTGCCAATTATCGGCTATTTGTCTTCGACTGCCAATCAATGGACTCGGTCCTCGTGTTACTGCGTTGGTCCATTTCGACGGCTGGCAATGATTGACGGCAGGGCAAACACCAACAAGCGGCGGACTGCCGCTTTCTTTAACAGTTTTGTTATTATATAGCGCGACGGCGACGGATTTTGTTGACTTTAAGTTTGATTGATTTTTACGGGCGGCATTTTTTCTACTGCGCAAACATTTCTGTGGTGGTTAAAGTTATAGCTTCTTTGAACAGTTAAGTAACTTGAATTTGTTCCGTGTCTGACACTTATCCATGCTGTCGACACCAGTTGATTTTGAGAAATGAGTAACTGGCAAGATGTCCCTTTCATTTTATTGAGCCAAATTCTGGTACTTTCCGCCCTATAATGATATCAACCCGTTGCGTTCTAATGTAAATCTATCGTAAAATTTAATAATTATATAATTTTTTTTATAATTTGTATAGCAGATAATAATTATAATACCAAGAAATCGTGAAGTGCTCTTTTGTATGTCCATTTGAGCGGTCTGCATTAACAAGCTTGAATGGGTCATGGTCGGAACAAGCAGTCCCGCGTCAGTACGTATTTCTGTATGAATAATGCCCTTCCACTAGCCGTGACACTGAATAATAATGATACGTTGCTATAACAAATCACAGCATAAATAACCATGAATGGCTATTACACAACGACTAAACATTCTCAGTCGTCAATATCTCCATGAGCAAAGCTTTTTCAGCTCTCGTGACAAATCAGAGCCTAACACGTCGCGGATACTCGACCCGCTTGCGGGATCTAGCGGGCTCCATTAGCTCCGGATTTCCGACAACTGATCTATATCTGTGTACTTGTCTATAGGTACGGCAACCTGTAAGCAGTTATGTGTGTGCATGTGTTTACATGCACAACCTGCGTGAAGGGTTGCGTGTTGTGTAAGCATTGTGCTGTCAGGTATATTCAAGGGTGTTCCCTGCTTAACAGCTCCGCTTTTGTTCGCAACTCGCTAAGCATGCGTCTTGATCCAAGGTGCCGGTGCCATGCTCGTATAGCAGCGACCAACCGCCTGTAACAGCCCAGAGTCAAGCGACGCGTCGGAGAAAGAGCGTCACCGTACGAATAGGGGAGAGTGACTGAGTGACGCTTGCTCTGCGATTATTGGACACTGGCGTCAATCCCATTCACCTTCGACAGTAGTCGGGTATCGTAAAGCTGTGTTCTCGTCGATTGGCGTCTGCTGTCCTGTTGTACACCGCTACGTTCAGGCTGAAGCGGGCCTAGTATTCGGCATGTTATTGTGGCCAATGGTATCTGTTCAGCGAACCGAGAAACGATTTTGAACGCTTATCACGTGTTTTGCTATTACTGCACCTGTAGCTGGCGATAATTTTCTAGCGCGTTTTGACCGGCTTAGAAGACGATCGATTCTTCCATCTATATTATCACGGCTGAATTACTCTTTTGTGTCTGTGTGTGCAACAGTAGATTGATCAGGTGAAAGCAATAAAGTGGAGAAGAGACTGAAAATCAACAACGCACGAAGAAAAGCGTAACCTTCCAGTGACAAAAAAGCACGTTTCAACGAGATCAGATTGAGGGGTGTGCTAAAAGTTTGCTGGTAGGTTTTATGCAAAACCAGCAGCGAAGATTCGCTATTAGACGAATGTGGTCCTATTGAAGTCAAGCTACTACTTCGTGTTTTTACGTTAGCAGATTCTTATCTCGTTTATTGGACTGCAAAGTTTTGAAAAACAAACTTAAACTGTCACTACAGTACGTTTTTGGTGGACGTTTTACGCCAATTCCTAAACCACAGTGTTACCTGGTAACGTGCTGTATAGCTAAATGGTCAAAAAAACTGTGGTACTGATTTCTAAGAAATCAAGCAGTGGAGATCGTTTATTTTTTACTTGCCAGTGTTCGACTCATCGTTACAAAAGGCGAAAAGTTCGTCAGTCACCACAAGCACACGTAACGATTTGTGAAACAAGCCTGTTGCATTGGTTTGTTATACCGTTCGTTAGAGATCCCGCGATAGTAATAATAATAATCCACATATAAACAATTATCTCAATGTTAAGATATCTGCTTTAGCTAATAACTCCAGCACTGGTTAAAGCAGGTAATTTCTTATGTAGGTAACATCGTTTCTGTACTTCGGATCGTTCCATATCTAAATATGCACACTTACACGTTTGCCCTTGGGATTTTTTTTGTTATAAAAATGCTCCATCAAGTCATGCGACCCACGATACTAACGCGTATCTTCATACGTAAACATAAGATGAATACACGTAACCTTCTTTGCTCGATATACATTTTATTTTCAATATTTATTTAGTCAATTCATTTTGTGAATATCATATACCATATTGCCAAGCATATTGCAGTGCCCTACAATATCGTAAATAAAAGCACTATCCTTTACGATATTAGGCTTATGTATCTTTACACGTAGGCAAAATAATTAAACATAAGATATTCCAGTAGTTGTACTTCAGTTGGGAAAGTTCTAACTCTGCCGTTCTTTGATGGTCTCTAACATAGAATAGTAAACACAGTTGGAGAGGTTCCACTGAGCTACTCAAAACGCAAGACTTTTATTTCCGTAATGCAAACTGAAGCTCGGTATCAAACTTCATAATTTTACGGTACTCGTTTTCAACAGATTGTTTCATGGAGTCGCTTCGGATATGCAATTGATACTATTGGTAGGCTTTCGTACTGAAATCTCGGTAGTCTGTGTACAACTGTTACGTCAAAGGTTTCATTGAGGGGAAACGCTACGCGCGTCACGCAGTCAGTGATCGCTTGGATGTTTTCACTAATTCTAATCCAGGGCATCTTCTCGGCTCGAGTGTGGTAAATCCTAAGCGGTAAATCTGCTTCACAGATATCTACAGAAACATCTCTAGGTAGATGATACCATATGATAAGATACGGGGTAGGAACGGGATTTCTTTCAATTTTGGCAGCTCTTTCATCTGTTTGTCGACATAAACAACTGTAACCGTATTAGCTGCGCCGGCCGCCAGGCCAAATCGACACTCCCTCTGTAAGCTTCCCCACTGTCCGGAATCCACTGCCGTAAACATGCTTTGACTAAGCCACACATGGTATTCAAAGTTGGGTATATTAGTTCTGGCACAACTCTCAATTGGATTGAGAAAAGCGTGAGGTTATCACCATCACCAATTGGGTAGTGCTCGTGTTGAATTGTTCCGGTACTGATAATAATCTCGAGAAAACTTCGGCCGGGTAAGACCAGTTGGATGGCAAAAAAGATAAATTGCAAAAAAGAAAAGATCACGAGGCAGTGTTTTGTCTTCGCAGGAGTTGATGACAAAGTTAATCTCTTTATGTTGTAGTCATATCTAGACATGCGGACCTGTTGATTGACATCCATAAGAACGAAGTATGTTAGTGTTGCGCTGATTATACAAACATGCTTACATGGAGTAGGTAACGTAAGAAAGTTCTAGTGTAGACTGAGGTTAGAAGGCAACAATAACAATCTGGCAGCTTTTCATCCTTATCAATCCACTCGTGACCTGTTTACTCTGAACGGTGATGCTGTCTTCGATTAAACGAAGCTACCTTAAATGAATGACGATTGTCTTCGGGTACCTATCGATGCTTTCGTTTGACAAGTTTGTGTGAATAAATTGTTTTAAGGAGTACTAATTGCCACCTATGATCGGTGCATTCCTGGCGGGCAAAAATTACCTTAGCCGATGTCTTAATTAGATAGCGTTGCTTGGCGACAACCATTAATGCTAAGGCAGTACATTGCTTTGAACAGGAAATTTACAAGCGCATCATCTTCTAGCCGGTTGTAGTTGATCTAATAACTATCACATAATAATGCCACCGCATGTACTCATAGCTTTCTACATTATTTCTGTTGGCAAGGAACTCGAACAGTTTAGGTGTCAAAGCTCTCAGACGTGAGCTCTTTCTAAGCCTACGGCGAATGTCGTTCCGAGTGCGAAGCCCCCGCTAAATAACAACAGATACATGACAGATCTTCTACTACTTAGCTAACGCCACTTAGTCATTTGTTTACATCTATGTGTGTGTCATTCTACTGCTTAAAACTGCTAAGTTAGAACGTTAATTTGAGCATACGTGAAAACTGGTGGGTTATCTCAGATCCTCTAGGATGAGATACCTCCGCTCCCCTAAGGAGTGCCCGTACCTGCACTTGAGTTGCATTTAGCAGGAGCACATTATCTTCAAGTTATTGATTGGTGTCTTATAAACATCTTCACATATCATCTGATGCAATTGGAATGTATGCTCTGGCGGTCTAATAGTGTTCAATGCGGTCGGCGCACGTGATTTTGTATCCCCAAAACAGCTTCAGCTTTGAGGGGAGCAGACGCATAACCCGACATATCTCAGTACAAACTGTCTGTCTACAATCTACAATAAAATCCTGTACTCTCGTCTGTGTTGCTATCCGAGTTATTGTACATGCCGTGCGGCCAGAGGCCAAATCTTGAATTGAACTTGGAAAAGTAGTGCGGATGCAGAGTTCAATTCTATAGTGCAGGACATCAATATATCAAATGAAAATGAAACGCAGTTTTGTCATATAAATAACGCGTCTTCTTTATTTCACGTTTTTCGGCGTACTTACCTACAGTATCACTATGCGCTACCTCGTGGCGTCAATCTATCTAGCTGGCAGACACGCATGTATTTTGTTGACAAAACACATATGATACGCACACCAGTTGCTAACCGTTGCCGCGGTTTTTATTTTTGAATATGCTTCGCTGAGTAGAGAAAGTTTGACGGTTGTATAAATCGTATAAATAATAGCAATCACGTTCTGTCGTGATTAGTAAAATCAACAGTAATTCACTTGACACGTTAGACTTCCGCACTTCGATGAGGGAGCTTGGACAAGCGGCACCCGGGTTTTCAGTTGCAGGGTCATCAGAAGATCAACCTCGTCACAGCAACCCAGTTCTGTTTCTTGTGACCAATCATTTTTTTTGCAATTCCTATTTGCAGTATTTATACTACGACTAATTTCTGCGAGTTCGAGAGCACCACATAGTTCCTCGAACCAACCCTATTTAGTTTGCTTTATTATTTAGATATGTTAGAGACACAAACGGCGGCTCGCTGAGGTCGCCGGAAGAAAGGTCCGTATGAAACGTGCGTCAGCGCAAGACTAACCATTAGCATTTCGGTGTATGATGCCGTTCGTATCCTGCGATCAAGGTGAAGGTGCATATGCTAAATTAGGCTAGGTAGGTATTCGGTGATACGCGAGCAAATAACAGGCAGCGTTTCATACTGCTTTAGTAATAAAAAATCATCCTAATAGTACGAAATCATACGAATCACACTGGCCTGCGCATTACTTTAGGGGAAGGATAGTACGAGACGGCCATATGATGTTCTAGGAAAGAGTGTTATTTAATGAGATATGATTTTTCATTAAATATATTCGAAAAATCGGCCTGTAGGTGCCAGCCATCAATGACAACAGTTTACAGCGCCAATTTAGTAAAAACATTGCGGGTTGCTTGCGGTACTTACTGCTCAGCGCTTCGTCGTTGTTCTGTAAAAGCGACGCCAGAAAACTATTTATCTCAGATGGAAATCCACAATGTTAAAAGTGAGACGGTGGATAGCTTAAAAATCAGCGCAGGACAACAGTGACCTACTCGGTCCAACCAATAAAACAATACAGCCTTACAATCCCCGAGGTAAAGCTTTAATGGGGGTTTCGAATAAATATCGATCACTTTATGCGTAGAGATCTTAAACAACGAAATTACGTTTGCGCTAATCTTGTGGATTTTCGTTCGTGAAAGTCTTCCAGATTGTCACGATCATAACGTCAAATGGTCTGCTCCTAAGAGTTTTCATTTATGGACTATCAGTGTAACAAAAAGGAACCATTTTACGAAAGACTCAGCTGGTTTGTATCGGATAAATCGATTTAATAATTATACCATTTTATGGCCTGTTTTATCTAGCATGTGAAAAGGGTATGGCATAGAGTTTCTAAGAAAGAAGCGTAGAAATGATCTTGTTTGTGAGAAAGATGTCTTGTTTCAGGCTTCCGAACCGTATATTAGGCACTGGCCGATTATTGTATTGAATAATAAATACTATTACAATGAAAAAAACGGTCTGTTAATAAGATACCGTTCGGCTGTTCGTATACGACATGCTCTTATTGTTATCATCATCATTTACATAGTGCATTTGGTGTACTAGATGTTCTACATCTAGTTATTTTTTTCTCGTACGTCTACCTCAGAATCGTTCTTAATGTATGGGTATCGTTCCTGTACACTGACCTTGTGACTGTTTGACTGAACTTTACAGAGAACATTCAAGTATGAGTGCTGGCCCCTTGGTGCATCGGAGTTCTCAAGAGGAAAGATTGTTTGTTACACGGTATGAAAAAAGTCAATCGACAGAAACTCTTCCGCCGACAATAAACTTCACTTGGAACAATTGGATTGAGCTGACTCAGTGAGTAAGCAAAAAATATGTATAATTTATAGATGATAGCTTTAGCAGACATTATTATTTTTGTGAAAGACACGATTTCAATATGTGCATTATATAATTAGGCGAATATCGACATTATTTGATCTACTGGTCTGTACATTTTTTGTGATAAATGTTTTCTTTACAGTGTGTTCTTTATAATTACCCTTAGGGTAATTATATTGTTAATTGTTGATCCGTGTCGAAAGTAAACTCTGTATAGAGATAAATGAAGAGTGCAACAAGACCTCTCATTCTCACAGTGAGGCAACTTTTTGTATTTGCTGTGCGGCTGCGCGTTGCTATGAAGCAAGATGAGATCACCGTACTCTTAGGCTAATCTCTCCTGAATAATTTGGTTGACTTAGTACTGGTCTGATTCGCAAGAAGCTACTTTCAGCGACCTAGGGCCTAGCAGTCCCATCAAATCTGAAGCATAACCCTTTCGAGTAAAAATCTGTCTGGACTCTGGACCTTTGCTCCTTTTCTAGAGTCGTCCTTTATGGCTCAGGGTCATGTCTATATAGACACCACTTTTTATTACTGGTGACAATTCTACGATGCTTGTTGCTCGATACAGAGTGATATGTGAATTTCATCAAATACCAAGTTCCCATGTTTATGTAAACCTAAAGGACGTAAATTGGCTCAATGATTGGCGGCTACAGCCCATTTTCTCGGTCGATTTCCATAGCTTATCGGTCATCTTCCCTAAACCTTCCATAAGATGATCATTACGAAACTAGGTGTCGGACTAGCGAAGATACTAGGATCTTCTAGATCTCGGATACCGTTTTCAAGTCTGGCAAGTTGCTTCTGAGCATTGTTTAAGCAATATGCGACGTTACCGCACACAAGGCGAACGTTCTAAGCAGTTTTCAGTGTGCCAACCACAACCATATGCATAGTAAAACGGGTACAGCAGAGTATGCTTCGTTCTTTACCTGGAACATTCATTCTTTCGAGCCGAGATTGCACTTGTATCGCATTACCGTTGTAGTAGTGAATCAGAAGTAACAAGTGGGGACAAACAGAAGAGAGTTTAAGGCCGGGAACCTTCTTTCCAATTTACTAATATACGCTATACACA
>NW_019214113.1:0-18228 GCF_002532875.2 Varroa jacobsoni
TTTTATCTCTGTATTGCAGTACATCTGATACACACAACAATGGCTCGTCAATGCAATAAGATAACAATATATAAGGCAGGCTGTCCTTTCCGCTAGTGTTTCGTGTTCAGTTTGCAGATTACTCCTCTAAGCGGTGTGCCCTGCATACGTTTTCGTAAGTAGAAAGCTTTTTCTAATGACATATATTTATTGATTTATGTCACATGTTACAATTGATCGAAAAAATAGTAATTAAATTTACGTTCATTTGATACAGAAGCAGTAATGATTAACCAGCGAACTTTTTAAGGACATCAGAGTTTTCAGATGATGGAACTTAAAGCACTTTACCGTTTCACAAAAACTGAATTTTCACAAGGCTCGAAACATCAAGTTCAGTAGCAGCAAACTACAGCGAGGTGCATCACTGCCTATGTAAGTATTTTCAGATAATAGATATTATCTTGATGTTTTTTAATTAGAAACAGTCGAATTGTAGTCATTCTTGAAATACTTATGTATTTTACTGCTTATGAGTACACAAATAGCCGGCTACCTAACTTGTAAGACATAGTCGCCAAGCTAAAAACTATCGACAACTAACAATTTACTTAGAAACTTCGATCATATCCCACAAGGGGGTACAAAGCATTAGTGTACCGCCTAACTGTATAGCTCAACCAGACACAGTGAAGCGGCAAGTAAAATCCTGCGCAGGTAGCTTTTATCTTGATCGTCAATAACACGATTGACGAGAGCCCAAATTTGTTGAAAAAGATTGCTGTCATTACGGAGCTGCTCACGAGTATTAGCCGACGCGTTCTCAGCAATCTTCTGCATGGTCTCGATAGCTAAACAACTAATGACTGTGTCACCTGTGTCTGACCCAAGCAGTCTCATAAGCCCTGGCCATACTGCCGGACCAATGGACGCTATGTGTTGTTCTGCGGCTGTGACAATTTCCCTCAGTAGCAGAAGCATTTCTAAGGCCAGCTCCGGATTGTGTTCTCCGACGTGGATCTTGCAATAAAACGTCGCTTGACATGCCAGTGTTCTTGCGAATTGTTTCACAATGTTCGACTGTTCACTTCCGGGGCATTGCTTCCACGCACCGTTCCGTAATGCTTTTACAAATCTTAGTTTATTTGTAGTACACCCGGGCACAATGAGATTCACCATGCAGGTGGTCAGATGAGCTCTGCGACAGCTAAGCAACGACTCTCTTAAGTTAGACCAAGGGGGCAACGCTTGCGCTGCGAACCGTTGGCACATGCCCGTCCAACTTTGACGCGATGGCCGAACTGGCAAAAATAAATGGGCTTCTTGTTCCACAGATCGATTCAGATTCTGATCCCGATTAGCTAGGTTTGCTTCGTGGTCAATTTCAGACTGCTGATCCTTCCGAATAATCTTAGAGTGTACTTGGTTGCTGCGGTCGACAGCGTCCCCACGTCTTGAAAATTCTGAGCCGCGTCGTACGACGCCGTTTAATCGCTCGAAAACACCACCGTAGGTACCTCCAAATAGTTGTGACCAATCCGCCATCTTGTATTGTTCCTGACAATTCTGGTATCGATAAATATCAATTGCACATAGTTAGCTTAACAGATTAACTAATAGAATCACGGCAACATTTAGGAACAATCATAACGTCGCGATCACCGTGACTATTTAGTGAGTGGCTTTTGTACGTCACTACCACAACAACAGAAACGATGCCTATAAACACCATGGACTGAACATTGCATTCATGTATGAGTTTGTCCGGGGCCACTACGTTAAAACTGAACGTTGTGTGCACCGTACGATTACCATCAATTCATGCCTGCGTCCAAATACGCTTCGCTACCCGGTCAAACATGAGCGGCAGGATCGCAAAAAATCGCATTGATATAATTGACGATTACTACTATGTCGGCTTCTATTTACGTAAACTAAGCTAAATAAAGCTAGAAAATGCGAGTGATTCCACTTAGGCCAATTAGGTCTGCTACACGACAAAGGACTTTTTTTTTGTAGATGAATTTAATAACCTATTTTAAATAAAGCTATTTTACATGGCTTTCAACAGTATGCACACGACATGAAAATACATGTTTCCGTATTTTTATAAATAAACACAGAGCCGTTTCATATGACAAATATAACGAAATAACTCTATAATTGTTATTTTATACGACTTTTATAGGTAACGTTACGTAGCCATAGGTCGTACGTGTTTATGCACGACGATACGCCTCTCGACTGCTATATGTGTTTATATATATCTTTATACCTGTTTATTTGAGCAAGAAGTTCGTTTTTGATTTAGGCCTATTTGATGCCGGTCAAAGGCCGAAAGATTCGCTTCATGTAAGCCAACAAAACATCAGAAAATGGCCAGCCTAACTTAATAATAATCCTGAACGAAGTATATTTACAACGCTTTTGTTTAGATAACGATGTTAATTTGAAAAGCATTATTGTGCTAGTCGTTATATGAGCTGCTTACACGTTTATGAAAAAAAACATACATGTAATTCGAATGTAAAAACCGCCGGTGGTTTTCAATATTAAAATAATGAGAGAAAATAAAATTGCTACGATTTGAAGAAAACTATCTCTGTTTAGCCGTAACCCGCGTAGCCATTATGTAGTCCGTTTACTGAAGGCATGGTTTAATGTTACCTGAATTCTTCAAACCTATACCTAGGAGGTTAGACACGGCAAATTGTGGTCAGCCACCTACTTAGATAATACAAGGATTTTCATGCAGGTTTGCCAACCGGTCGCCCGCGCTTGAGAGTTGGTAGTTGCAGTTGCTGATACTAGGCTCCGCACGGCGCGGTTCGAATCGTATCCAGTTTAAACACCTCAGTCTGCATTCACATGAGCAATCAGTTCATCAGTATCAGCTTCATGTGTCCCTCAACACTTGTTCCAACGCCGGCCTTACCAAACACGTTTTGCCAGATCGCTTTTCCTATATTTATGATACCAACCAGAATGCCTAGCTTTTCTCAGATGTTTCTGCTTGTTGCAATGGTAGCTAGAGAGCGAAACGCCATCACCTTGAAGCGGAGCAATTTTGGTTTTTATTAATATGATAAGATGTCCTTCTCGGCGGGCCTAATCAGCAGGTATCTATAGAGGAAAATTAATAGACTGATACGTTGACCTCATCAGGACTAAACGCATGCATCATTTTAGTGTATTTACAAAATGTTATCGTTGGCACCGGCATAGACATCCTTTAAAATTTTCAGTTGGTTACCTATGTGGCCTGCTGTAAACTGATAAACATACGATGCAGAATTACGAGATATAAGACCATAGAAAAGTCATTAAGTTTCGGAGTGCAGTCTTGACATCTTCTTGTAGCCTAGACGAGTCAGCACAGGCTGCTAGGAGTTGGCCTAAATTCCACTGTCCACATAAAAACGGTCAGTGAAAACACGAAGACAAGAGAGCTGTCTACAATCGCGTACTAAAATATCTTTGTTAAAAAACGCACTTCTTAGGACAACACCACACATAATTGTCAAGTAACTAGAAAAACTCCTATAAGCAATTACAACATAATTTAATTACCACTGCAAGTTAATTACCACAGCCTCATATTATTCGAAGACTTTTTTAATAAAGAGCAGTCGATCGATTGTACATCGGCTTGTGATCTGCGATACGCGCGGAACCAGTGAACACTGGCAGGTAAGAGTACGGGGCATTCAATCGTAGAAGACTTTGAAAGCTTTAAACAGAATTAATTAAGAATAATTTGAAGAGAAGTAGATGCAAACATAAATTAACATGTTCCTAAATTCACTCAGATTTATTGTCCGAGACCATACTTTGAAATTATAATTATCTGATTAAAGTGAAGGACTGTGCCAGTGTTACTTGTTAAACGCGACCCCAGGGGTTTCACGGCGTTGGTCAAATTTTCAGTGGTGCTATGGTAAATTAAAGGACAAATCACAAAGTATTAAGGAGCGATACTAGCTTTCTGCATAAGGCCCAATAGGGCATAGATAGGTCCTCTACAGCAACAGTTTGACTGTTTAGAAAAACTGGTAATAGATAGGAATCTCAAGAAACCCTGAAGATATTACAGTAATAAAACCAGAATACAAGCATCACCATCGTGCGATCACCAACGTTTTAAATTCCATGAATCTTAATACGAAAATTACAATTTTGAGATGCTATAACGTACTGGCGTATGTTTAGAATCTTAGAGATAGAGGGTTCCGTCCCGGATCGATTTTCATGTAATATATAACGAGGTACCAGGTTATTCTTGTTACCCTTCTAGTTTAACTGCCCCTTCCATCACATTGCTTGAGATATTTAAAGGACCAATAAGCAAAATCTTGTTTGGTGTATTGCAATAAATAGAACCGTTGGTATGCAACGAGTTGAAAAGAAAACTTACGGTTTGGCATGTTTTTTTTCCAGTTTACAAAAGGGTACTAATTCGAAGGCTTTGAAAACAGATTAGCAACAAACGAAGTATTTGAGGATACCATTAATAGTCACCTTGCATCGAAAAGAGGTAAATCGTTGTTCTTATGATGCGCGCATCGTGTAGAGTATGACCGGAACACGTAAATAGAGAGGTTTTCAATAGGCAATCAGTTCGCCGACCAGCGCCTAAGACTCCGCCAAACTCGACAGTCCTTTCCTCTATTCGCCAATCGTAATTGAGGATTCTGAGTCGCTTTCGGAAAAAGGTTGAAAAAAATGTGCGAATGGGGCAACTGTTCACTCTCCTTGACGGAAGGCGGTATCTTGTCCGAACCTATATTGAGCTGACTTCACCGAACCGAAGTCTTAGTAAATGAGGAACAAGTAAGCCTTATAAGAGTACATTAAACTAGGCACGAACTCGGGGTAGTCGAGTTCAAGGTTTGATTAGTTTAAGAGACCTCACCGATATCCAAGTTCTGGGCCTCAAAAAACAGAATAGCCGCCGTATATACATATATCATAGTCGCGGCCCTGCTTTTTTTGAAACAAATTCTTGTATTAGTGGATTATCTGTAGCGCCACTGACTTTAACAAATGTGCCTACGAAGATCCAGATTGAGATCCGATGATGATGATCAGATGAGGTCCGCACTATGCTCTATGATGACAAGAAACTTAAGAATTTATATCATGCGAGATTGACCCTGTCCTTCTGGCGTGCGATCATAACAGATGCTTCAATGAAGCACTCACGCACGTGTACAGGAACGGTGCACCGAGGACGCTGTGTTAATACCACGATGGGGGTGTTCTACAGCATAACTTGTGTTGAAATCATTTCATATAGATGTGTAAGTAATGGAGCTTCTCTGTACGGTTAATTACGTATATATAAGAACGCAAAACCGCAAAGTAGAACAACCTGGTTTGGCTGATAAACGATATATCAAATGCTAATATACAGTTGTCATAAGAGCAAGACGTAAGCAGACTGCGATTAAGGCCGATTTAGTGCAAACCTTTGATTAATCATTGTCCGTGCCTTGCAGGCTATCCGCAAAGCAGTAGTATCGGACACCTGACGACGACAGAGACGACAGTTTTGGGAGCCATGAAATTGGAGTTCACTAAAATATGACTTACCTCACTTTACCGTCTACGAACCCTTATATAGCCCTTTATTGCTTTTTATCTATTTCCATTTGACAAAAGGTCACCCATAAACCTACTGATCTATGATGGCTTGTGAGTTTCCTGTGTGCATCAACGGCAGAAGGTACTCAAGAGCATAAAACAAGGTCACCATTTTCTGATAAGGCGCCTCATCGAGAAAGCGCAAAAGCTAAGGCCTGAAGAGAAAATTACTGACACATATCTGCGTACAACTTATCTAGTGATGGGCTTCGATTATACCAAATGCCCCATTGACTAACTGTAGAGGCCGTCTGTAGCGAGCAGGTTGCAAGCCGCGTCTATATCTGCTTTTGTCGCATTTATGTCTTTATCAGATGAGATAGAAAACGACCTTATGAAGTCGAATGAAATGGCAATGGTGCGCTTCATATTACACACAGTAGTGTGTCTGCAGTTGACTAATTCAAAACTTTCTTTGAAGCTCGAAAACAAAAATTAGCAATTATTAAAAATAGGAAGGTTGATTAGGAATTGATTGAAAATTATCAGACAGAGTATTAATCCTTCCTAATAGGAGTACATATATGTAGTAATTTCAAACTAGGCCAATATTAGATTAAACCAGAATTCAATTAAAAGAACGGAAGTTGGCTTGTGTTATTAACAATTCAGACTATTTTGGATGGAGGATTTACATTGATGTTCTAATGCCTAGCTAATAATTGTTGTTTTCCTATGAATAAATTGAATTATGTTTTAATAAACGTTTATAAATGCTATTCAGTATTGAATTCCTAGCCCTTTTAACTATTGATGGTAGGGGCAAATCGATTTGGTGTTGTTAGAGCAATTCTAGTGTTTTTGCTTCTCTGCTACATCTTGTTACACACCCTTCGATTTTGGGGGTGGCTGCAAAAGCTGTATTTTGTACTCTTGACCACGATATCTCTTGACCTAATACAGAAGACAGAAATTCTTGTTGTAATAATATATTTATTTTTCTTGTGGGCTGGTGCGTTAAATGACAATCCATAGCAAAAATTTTGGGTAGTCTTGGGTGTAATACGTATCTATCTGAAAGGTAAATCTAGAATGTCTGTGAAATTACCGCTCTTCTTACAATCACCGTACCTGAATTGGAAAAATGGGTCTCAAGGCCATTTTCTTTAAAATAGGAAAGCCCTGTCAATAATTTAGTTCTTGACTGGGCCTATCCGCAACTTTGTGGAACGTCCTAGAAAAGAGCTAACAAGAGAGCAGTTTATAGTAGGCTATTGTTTTTATGGCTGCTTTTTTTAGCCACGGTACTGCTCAGGTACCTTTGGTTCGAAAAGCCTGACGTCTACTACCCTTCATATAATATTAAAAAAAACTACATCTTTGTACGCAATACACGCGATTGATAATTTCCGCAATTAAAAACTAGCGCCGAACCATTGCAGAGTTATGGTAATATCAGAAATGTGTTAGATAAAATATAGCCGTTATTCATGGATTCATCTAAAGTGCGCCGCAATCCCGCCGCACTTAGTACAAACATAGTAACCTATGAGTATAACGATTTAACTGTTTTACAAATTGCCCTCACATTTGCCCTTTACTGATTGTTCAATTACCCTGTCTATTATTTCGAGGCGTTAATATCTGACTGCTAGCGGAAAACACCGATACCCGCTAACATTTCCAGTTGCCTTAGCCATATACCCGCATGCCTATTAAATTTAAAAATAGGTAAATTGTTTTCCTTTGCAACAGTCAACAGTAACGCTTTTGCGTCAGGTCTGTGTCAGAAAAACGATTATTTCCAGAGACGCTGCGTAAGTGCCCCTTTTTCAAGTCGAACAATGCTGCCTGCCCTCCTCCTACCACGCGCAAGCTTTTATGATCAGCATCCTTATCAACCTACCCATTCAGCACAAAGAGCGGCATTAGTAGTCAATTCTAAACATTACCGGAGATCACATTATTTCGTATTGTCGGTCACACATCATAAATAATACGGTAATTAATTGTTGGCCAGTTCTGAAGTGAAGCTATAGAGCTGAAGAGATCTGAGTATTTTTTTACGCGGCTTACTTGCAAACAAAAAGGCTTAATTTACGCATAGTTCGATTGCTAACGCACACAGGATAGGCGAAATTAATCTGGGTGCAGCAGTGGTTCCAAATATAAACTTCCTGTGACAATGCGATACTAACCGCTTATTTTAGCATCCGGTCACGTTTGGCGCTGACGTATTGCAAAGACTAACGGAGGAACAGATAGAAAAAAAAAATGGATTTGAGGGCGCAGAGGCGAATAAGGGTGATAGGAAATGGTTCGGTGACGCTTTTGCTTACAAAAAAATCACGGTACAGGACAGCATTCGGTTAAGGCGCGTTCAGTCTTTTGTTTGAATTCCTGTTGTGAAAAATAGTATTTACTGCAACACAATACATTTATTATAACATTGCCTAGCGATAAATTAAAGAGTTAGCGGTGTTGGCAAACGTAATCATCTCATCAAAATAAAATATAAGCATAAAAGTAAACAGTAAAAGTAAATAGTAATAATAAAAGTAAACAGTTGTGTATTGAAAGTTGCAAGCTACAGATACTAAACTGGATTGAGAATCATACTGATGATCCAAAATGCCTCTTTCTTCACCAGACACATATACACCATACGTGTGATGAATTAGAAGAAAGTTCTATTAAATTTCACAGAAGACAGCAACGATGTCTTCAATCAAATATACTAAACATATAAGGTATCTTCGAGTGCGTGGAACGTTTGTGCAGATTTTTATCAAGTTCCGATGCGACGGTATTATTCTTTTGTCAGCTTGGACGCTTTTCCTGCTAAATAGCAGCCTTCTAACATTGGCGAAGACACTACGATGGCGCGATGACATTTCCGAATGAAGTATCCACACTGTACGATCATTCAGCAGTTTGGACATCATGTGCCTCTCTAATCCAGCGTAACGTTTGTGTCTATGACTAGCTTTTAAAATACGTGCTAGCATGTGGCCAAACGCCTAAATGTGCCACTCTGCGTCGAGTTCAGGCACCAAGAACAAGGTAATATTAACTACTTTATCGCTACGCCAACTACCGGAAGTATGTCATCATACAGGAAATAAACCAGTGGCATGGTCGAATGAAATTTATCATGTTACCGAGCTTCTACGAGACGGGACATCTGTTCCACTCTCGTTTCCCATTTTAGTCGCAGTCAAGAAATTTGTACACGAATTACGGTTTCTATTAGGGAAACTCAACGGCATTCAAACGCTTGTCGACGTCCGAGAGATGAATTTACAATGAATTTCGCATAATCGATAAAAACACTGCCCTGAAGAGATATGGAGTATTAGAGCTCTAATAAAATAACAAACCTTTTATCTTGATTTTTTACCTAATTTATTCGCTCTCGCGGGTTACAAATGCTAAAGTACCTTGACGCGTTGACGCGGGTTTGTCATCGGGCAAAAACATTTTCTCGTACTAACGAATTTACACACGTATACGTTGCTAACAAAACTGTGAGACACGATGCAGGATCTTGTTGGCATAGCGTTCTCTACAACGTTCTCAAACTAACTATCGGCCTGTGACTATTAAGGCTTTGCGGTCGCTAAAAATGCATTTTAGGGTTTTGGTAGACCTTGCTTGCATATGTTTTGTAAAAAACGGAGATAAACCAGTTTGCCTCGACGCAACAATCTCATAACCTCAATTATGCGTTTTGTGCATATGCATTTTTCTTTGAATATGTGTGTTAACATGCTTAAGATGAAAGTCAAAGTATGGGTGCACACTGTACTTTTCTGTGCGACGGTAATACATTTTGCTATCCAAAATCTCGAATATTGATATAGTCTTGATTGTAAAAAAAAATAATAAGGTATTTCTGAAAGTCGACCCTAACAGGTTCATGAAGTAGATTCTGATATGTTTTTATGGCAGTGCAGTCATCTACAGGTTCTGCGTTTCCGCCTAAAAACCTACGCGTGACGTGGTTGGGTTCAAAAGTGAGTGTACACACACTTTGTTTCGGGTTAGGCATTAGCCGCGGCATCTGGCATAAAAATCAGAATGTGTTTGTCTATGCATTAGCGAAACTAAGTCTAATTGTCAGATTGAACATTCTATACTGCCATTTACGTAATCCTATCGACTAGATGCTACTATATTATTCTAAATTAGCCTTCCGGAACGTGAAAATGAACATATGTTTACAATGATTATTACTATCCAGATGGATCGTAATACTCAAGTATTTAGTGGAATCAACGGTTCAATAGTTATGATTAAAGTAGTATATGAGACAGTTACGGCAACGGTATGTTCCTCTACACTGCCGAAGTTAAAAACTTATTTACAACTACAGATAATGCTCAGGCCATTTTAGCTCTTACCTGGCTTACGTATTCTACCCATAGAGAGAAGATCTGGCACGGACGACACCCGCACCCAGCGGTTTCGTTCATTGCAATAGAGAAACTTAGAGAAGCCACAGTTGCACGGTCCATTACGGCTAAAAATGCATGAGCAACGACAGGGTAAGTATATATAATCTATCTATACATAAAATTAGCAACGTCCTTTATAATAGAACATTTCAGCAAATTCTCCTTTACTCGTTATTTGCATTTTATAGGATGCTGTAATCAAAGGACCCCACCTATTACCCACTTAAGTATTCAAGGCGAACAGTGATGCCTTCGCTTTGTTCTTACCAGCAACGCAAATTCAATTACTGTTGTTAAATTACACCGAATGCGACCATTTTGCTTCCTACCCCCCATTCATTGACTACATGATAAACAGTATTTTGGTAGATATTTGTAAGCCACGTACACTTCGCTACCATCATCTCGCAAACGACATTCACGACACCGAGCGCGTACCCGAACGTTCCGTACCTACTGAAATGTAAACGTTTCAGAAGAATTAACAAAAGGCGACTTCACGCTTCTTGGACATAAGAACGACGAACGCCGATGCGGATGGATACGCTCCATAACCGTTTACTGTTTCACAGTTTCATTGCGCTCAGCTTGTGTAGATGCGTCAAATGCGGCGATGCTTCTTTTCGCTCTGGAGTTCTCTTACTTTTTTCGACTTGGGTCGTAGCACTTCGGTGGTGGTCCTTCTGTCACGTTAGAGATGCGAGCAAAATATTTCGCCGCCGACGCGTTATCGTTGCCTCGTAATATATATGAGATGTAATAAGCGACAATTCTGTGAGTACATCACGGTTAAATAATGCTCTTGTAAGCATAACCGGGACATCCTTATCGCTTTGTTGTTTGCTTGGCTAACGCTGCACATGTTCGTGTATTGTACTGCCCATCGGATTGCCTCCGTTTTGTCTCGTAACTAAAGGTGCTCGCGGAAAATCCCGTCGCTTCCAGCTACGGATTGGCGATCTTTTCTGCCAACTAAATTGGAACGTTTTTTGTGTGCTGCATATGTAAAACATTTGTATCAACAATCCCATAAGAGATAGAAACAATATTAATCACGGTAACTGCTTCCAATTTGAATCATCGAATTAAAACATTGTAAACGTCACATCCGGGCTCGCATTTGGCATCAATATATCAGATATGAGAGCCGTTAGCTTGTTCCTGTTACAAAGCCAACTTTGGGAGGTAGCCACTGAAATTTGACTTAGTTTTCAATGTTTTTAAAGTCGGTTGAGGATAGGCTTATTTGGATAAACGTGTCATAAAGTTTTCGTCCGCTCTTTCAGGGAGAAGCATTCGCCAGCGTGACTTAATCCAAATTCCACCCACTTATAATACGCGACTAATAGCTATGGGACATAATATTATAGCAATGTCACGGTTACGTTTTAATTCCATGATAAAAACACAAATCATTTGCATAGTCGTTTGGTTACTAGCCATCGAGTGTAACGAGCAAATATGAAAAAACAGGTGAACGTTATTGGTCATCTGTAGATGTGCCTCAAATTTGTTTGTCTGTCATTCGGTCAAATATGCTGTGCTTAGAAAAAGTCGAAGAAAGAACGTCCTCTGATATTAATACACACCGGCACACCCGCACCTGGCATTAATAGGAATTTGCAGAAGTCTCTACATTCATCGTGTTCTTTTATTGTGCAATAATTTATAATTCCATATATATATGACACACTCAATAAGACACGTGTAAACGCTCATATCCGGTACATATGTGGGAACCTATTTTTTGTTTAGAAGCTGTACATGAAGGTTTTTAAAAAGGCCGTTTACCCGGAAGACAATGCTCAGTTCATTCGACACAAAAACATAAAAAGAATGATACACAAAACACACAAAGCCCTAGCACTGGTGATAATAGCATCGCATAAGCATTTCAATAAGACATTTCGATAATAATGGTAGTAAAACTTTTATACAGGTATATCAAGTATAGGACACTCTTGCGGGATATTTAGATGACCTCCGCATATCTATTTACTTTCAGTATCATAATGTTTGTTAAATATAGTTCATTATATACAGAAAGACATATATAAAAAATTGACCAAAAGCAACGACGTCGCACTTTTGACTAACTGGTTAAAATAACAAAGACACTTTCATTTGCGAAACAAAAAATCTACGCGATACGTCTAAGCGATAAGCTTGCGTCTCATGCAGTGCTGATGATTTCAACTGTAACGTGCTTTTCCTTATTAAGATCTAATTATCCTACTGACTCTGCTTTTTTTCATTTTAAGAATATATATATAGTATGATATAATAAATTGGAATCTCATTATTGGTGTTCCTGTAAGGTGGAATATTATGCAGCGCGACGATCGGAAAAGATGTGGCTGACTTAGACTGTAGCTGGATATAAATTTTCCTTTGTCTGTAACATATCACAGTACGTGCTATTGTTTTCCAAGACTAAATCGTCTAAATGAAAAATACGACGATCAATGAAATAAAATCTGCTTCAATTTATACTTTAGATAAAGCACTAACGAAAAATACTATGTCGTATTTTAACGTTTGCTGAACAATATACAAGGAATCTATTTTGAGTTATACGCATTTCCTCACTCGCTTCAGTATCGTCGACGGCCTAACAATGTCTCTCACAGTTAGCAACGTATAGACGTATATATATATATATATATATATACTGAAATTAGCCTTAAAAACTCCAAACGTAGCCAAACTCAGGCATAGAAAAGGGCTCGTCTCAAACATATAATTGTTATCACTCGCGGAAATTGAAATGACAAGATTTGTAGGCCTAGAACGTGCGGCTCAGTTGACTACACTATGCACCATCCTCTCGCTTCAGAGCGACGGGTTAGGGAATTAATAAAGAGCTAAGGCGAAATAACACGTGCTAATCATAGTATTAAGCCAACTAATATGTTTTGTTATTTATTTCGCTCGTTAGGATTTTTTGTTTGTTATGTTTGTTATAGATATTATAAATGTAAGTGTTATCCTGTTTGTTATAAATGTAAGTGAATATCCTGCATAGTACTGCAATAATACATGAAAAATTCCTGCACGGTTCCGATTTTATACTTTGTGTCTTTTCAGTACTGCATGTGTGTGAAAAGAAAAATGTACAATGGAACCTTAAAAACAAAAATACCAAACATGTTGTGATATGTCAAATGTTCAACAAGGTACAAGCATCTAGAACGCCGAGTGATTTACTATAATGGTGCATAATTAACATTCTATAGTTAACAAAAAAAAAAAGACTCGTTGTGTATTTTTGAGTAAGAAACGAGTCAAAACAAAGATTACTATTTGATGAAAACATTAGACTGTATAAACATTTTAGGTGCATAGCTTTATTGACAATGTAAAAAAAGTTCACATTTGCTCTTTGATACAGTGGAAATTAATGCTTTTTTCTAGTACTCCAAACTGGATACCCTGAAGGTTCCATTTTCCCCACATAATGGGGTAGAATGTTTATTTGACTACGTTATTGTTGGGAAGACCAATCTATATTCAATTTCAATGTAAGTGCAGTCGATCTTCATTGCACCATTGTTTACCACCATTGCATCATATTGCATCATTGTAATAAAATCATTTATGAAAGAACTGGAAAAAATACCATATTTGCAGTAACATTTTGTTGCGATAATGATGTGGCGCTACTCATAGTCAGGCTATTACCTACGGCTGTTGTCGACCATAGTGGTTCTTTTTTATATATCAATCTCATGGCCACATTTCATTGTCTCTATCGTGATCTACATTTTGTTAATTCCACTTTCACTAAGAAACTAAGTGCACCCCGAACGTAGTGCAAATAGTGTGAAGTTCTATATGTGCATAACATGGATATAAGTACTCACTATGAAAAGCTGTCAAATGAAGAAGTCTGCGATTTATATCTCCTTGCTCTATCTACACCCGATTTCAAGCCTCGCTCACCATTGCCATTATTAATTACTAAATGGAATTCAATCACACTAATGTTAGATTTACATATTTTATTATCTTAGCAGAAAGACATATGTGGAATGTCGTTTCAAAATCTATGGCATCGATTCTTTCAGCAAACGTTGCAAATGTTGATTTCGGAGAAAGGTCTTATCAATCTGTAAGTAAATAATGCCAAGAAAAACTGAGTTACTGGGTTGTTAGAGATTTTCCATATGTAGAAACGCCACCGTTTGTCAACTGCTGTTATGGTATTCGTATGAGTTGGTTACTTTCACATTGCAAAATTACGTGTCATTAAAAACGTCGAGAAAACATTTTCAACAGTGTAAACACAAATTAATTCAAGCAGCTGGAACTCCTGCAGCATCTTAACTGGCTGATTCGGATTATCAGCTGGTCTTAAGATAATGTCCCCTCAAAATTTATTTTGAAATTTTTTGCCAAATCAGTTTTGTATATAAGCTTATCCTTTTATATACGAAACCCTAGTATAGATTTCTTTTCGGCTAATTTCAATGCCTAGTAATGTTTGCTTCGTTTGTTTTGACTGAAATTTTAGGGAATATGTAATAAAATCTGCCTTGTGGTATGTTCGCAAATCACATACAAACCTTGCCCATTACGTTACGAGGCAGCTCCACGACAAAGGTAATTTCACTAGGAATAGA
Organism: Varroa jacobsoni; assembly: GCF_002532875.2. Taxonomy (NCBI): domain Eukaryota; kingdom Metazoa; phylum Arthropoda; class Arachnida; order Mesostigmata; family Varroidae; genus Varroa; species Varroa jacobsoni. The sequence continues at coordinate 14,642 of NW_019214113.1, forward strand.
CGTCGGGGGGAGTGTTTTTTTACAGTGCATTTGTATTTCACTTTTGAGATCAGTACAATTACACTGCTTTTTCGGCACCACCTGATAACGTTTAAGTCACAGAATAAATAGACAAAGCTGTTACAGTCGATAAAGAAACAGCATGAGATGAATATGTTAATTTTGACAATATCATTATCCACCTGTAATGACATATTAGTATACATATGAATGGCATAGACGAGAAGCGTCATCTAACATTCATTCAAAGCTATTAGAACTGTTTAACTAACCACTGCAACAACTCGTTCTCCCCATGTCACGTCTGGGACGCCAAAAACGGCGCTTTCAGCGACCCCTGGCACTGCTTCCAGTTCGTTCTGTACCTCCAGCGCAGAGACCTGCAACCGACAACAATGGAAAAGTCCAAAGATACTTTTTCGAATTCTATGACTAAAAACTCTACTTAGATTCCATAGTTTTTACAAGTTCTGGTTATTACAATTAGGCATTAATAAAGAGCGCTAAATATGCTTTATGCATTGTTAGCTTTAAAGAACCGCAGCACGGCTTAAATTTTGCGATCAAATTTGTTTGGTACTGCATCCATAGTCTTTCTATGAAGTGGAGGTTCAAATTTAGAAGAACTACTTTTATTTTTTTCCGAGCTTTTTTTCGGTTGTCTATTGAACAATACGAAAATTTTGGTTCACTACTCTTCCGTCAACTAGGCACTATTTGTTGCGGCTCAAGAAGAGTGTATAAATGAAAAACGTGAAATAAAAGTATAAATAAAAAAAATGTATAAATGACGAATATATTGACCTTGTAGCCGCCGCACTTGATGAAGTCCATTTTTTTTCGGCCTAGTATTTTAACCAAGTTCCTGCGATCGTCGCAAATGACAAGCTCCGCCATATCACCTGTAATGTGAAAAACTCACACTTAAATACCATTACACATTTTTAACAACGTTTTTTTTAAATGATTTGTTTTGACTAAACTTTCTTACATGCCCTAAAATCTTAACTTACCAATATCCTTGAGATGAGCAATAATGTTTGTGACACGGCGGAGACCCATTTTGAAATATTACGAGTAGGGTATGTAATAGTATTCACTCAATACGCCTGGGTGGCGAGATTTCACGTTTTACAAGGTGACCATATTTAAGACTGTTAAAATTTAAGATACCTGATTGAGCTCCGCATTTAGAATCGGGAAGACTAAAGGCCGTAGTGGTCAGAAAATTTTGGACGGTGATCAAGACATTTTAAACAGAATAGGGTAAGGATGACAATCTGTTGGTTTATACACTAACCAGTACTCCTTATCTAATCGTTGTACACTCTATCCGATTCGCTCGGTAGGTGAAATTTTTACTGACAGAGAAGTTTTTCAAGCGATTAAACTATAGCAGAATAGATACCAGTTTGAAACCAGCCATCCTTTGTGAACGCATCTTTGGTTTCTTTAGGCCGCTCGTGGTAGTGACTGAACATTTGTGGACCTTTCGCATGTAATTCGCCAATGATACGATTTCGCGACATCGTTTTGATTGTGGTGGAGTGTTTTGTCTATAAAACGTTACAAGAATTACATAAATGCAATTTAGGATATGAATACTATACGTGTTACGTATGTTGCTCACTCGTTGGCTTACGTTAAAATGAAGAGTTTTCAACTTAGGTCAAATATCACTTAGAAAATTTAAGTGATGACTGTATTAGTTTTGATAAACACCCTTTGAGATGCGATGTTGACATTTAAGCAAGCATAATAAAATAATAGTTATCTAAATCGTTTGGGAACTATTCCGACCTAACTTACAAGCAATAAGCAACAAGGTTACCCAATGCATACCATATGAGCGAGTGTTTTAAAACGATTCGATGAGTAGCCGTCTTGTTCTGCGATACGAAATTCGAGTCCGACAAACGGCCTGCCAACAGTGCCGGGATAGCGCATTTTTGGATTTACCGCGTCTCCGCCAACCCCCATGCCAAATTCAGTCATTCCGTACCGTTCAAGAATCACGTGACCTGTAAGTTCTTCCCAGTCCCGAAACAACTGGAGGCTAAGAGGAGCCGACCCGCAAGTGCAAAGACGTAGTTTCAGCTTAAGAAAATCACGAATCTCTTCGCGTCGTTCCCAAAGTTGCTCTTTAGCAAATAACACAAGCTGGGCGTACATTGTTGGCACGGCCAGCATAAAATTTACTCGATTGTCCTCCGACAGCAATACTTCCCACACCTATGCAGCAGGAGAAGGAAAAACAGCAACAACGTACGTATTTAATAAGAAAACATGTATTTTTTCGTTGATCCGAAAAACAGCAAATTTTAATAAAAAGAGCCGTCTTAATAATAGGGAAGAAGCATTTTTTCCTACGAATTATTGTTATTATTACTGGGAAAATATACGAAATCATGTTTACCTGAACAGAATATCGAGCTTCTCTTCCTCCATCGTAGATACTACGAAATACATTCAAACGGAAGCGCAGAAAAATAACTAAAAACAATCTATAAACTGAGCAGTTTGTGTACAACAGCTGGGTTAGCGATGCGTTATATTATTTACAATGCACTCACATCTGCTTCGAGTAGACTACAAGCTTGCCGCTAAAGAGTCGCTCGCATTGCAGAGTTCAAGCGTCAATCGGTTGCTAAAGCTGATCGTGAAAAAAACCGGCTGAATCACACCTAACACTAGTACCCGGGTGTTTGAAGATTATCCTATTCGTCCGATGATTAATTTTATCAAAAGAAATTAACATTTTTCATGGTAGTGTTTACCAGCGTCCATTTTCATGCGATGTCAGACCTTTTTTGGGTCAAAACTCTGCAGCAAATATATACCGCTTCCGGCCCAAAGCGGCGACAGTAACCCGTTTAGAATGCCATGGGTGTGATGAAGTGGTAGATGATTAAGAAGATAGTCTTCGGGACCTAGGAACCAGTCAAGCGCGACCGAGCTCGCCTGTAATGTCCAGCCACGAGGAATGTAGCTAATTAGCTTCTGTGCAATTCTCGTATTTGTCCATCAGATAGAGAAGATTAAATTCAGCATGCTGATCATTAGAATTTAGACATAATTCGGTTGTTGTAGCTACATTCAATGGCCTAGGAAAACATAATCAAAATGCTTTAAAGCTGTTTGATACGTTTAAAAAAATTCGCGTCTTGTCTGATTTGTCATCGACTGGCTTAACAGAACGGTTATGCATGTATATATTAAATGGTCGATGAATGCCAATACATCAACTACTACTGATAATAATTTATTTTACTAACAAATTTGTAAATCCAAGTCTGCATCAATCTACATTTATTGTAACTAAAAAATACCGATCTCACAAATGCAACTTACCTGCGCGTCAAGTGCAGCGTGTGTTGTTACGACGCCTTTAGGCGGTCCTGTCGTACCTGATGTGTACACCATTTGCGCTGGGCGCTTCTTATAAAGTTGGAAATGGTCCCGAATTTGAACTAATGTATGCTGAAATATAAATGAGAATGGGAATACAACAACACATCAATAAGAAGCCATTATTTCATGATTGACAGTTTTGTGGACTTAATTGCATTTTTCGTTTCGCAAGGAAC
>NW_019214113.1:18353-34125 GCF_002532875.2 Varroa jacobsoni
GTAAAGCCCCGGAAATATGGCAAGCATCGCAGTACGTAGACATTACAAATTCACTAAATGGACTGTTTCAAAACGGATTGTACTTAAAATACGTTATAACCAAAGGTTCTAACTGTTATTAACGATATCAAATAAAATTATAATGCACACATTCAGGTTAGTTAGTGAAATAGCAAATTAAGACAAACAAAGTTTCGGTAACTATGATCACCTTGGCTATACTTGCTGGTTCAGGAAGTCCGTCGATGTCGTCGGCATTTAGCGAAACTACCCGAATGGACCGCATAAGATCTTTGTCGATGGTGTCAATCACGGAGCTCAGCTCGTTCGTTGTAATAAGGACCGAACTACCACTATCTTGTAAAAGATATTCAATCATCTTAGGTGGAAGTCGTTGGTGTAGAGGAACCACGCATGCACCGCTTAGCCAAGTTGCCCACTGGCTCATTATATAACTGGAATAATAAAAATAACGACAATAACGTTATATGCATTAGCAAAGCAGTGGCCAGTAAACACAACTTTACTTGTTCTTGTTAAACAAACCATGCGTTGAAAAGACAAAATGAGCGTTTGGTCAACTCCAGACTCAAGCAAAAAGTTGCTTGATGTAGAATAGACTAAATAAAATTTGTATTTTTTTTACCAAATCGATATACAATCACTTGCTCATCCTCAAACAGCGTTTAAATTAAAGATCAATATGCGCCTCCCGACCGACAACTGTAAGAGGTACATCTTGGTTCGTTGATATGAAGTGTTTCAGCTGTACACTTGCCGATAATCATTTGGTAACAATAGCGCTATCTGTGTCTGTGTAGCAGCGTTGTCTAGGACCGGTTGAAGGCGATCGCTGAATTTTAGAGACTGAGTTAACAAATCTGTGGAAGATCTAACACCTAGATTACATGTGATGGTGGAAGTTGGAACGGATTCCTTTTTGTCCTGAAACGTAATAAAGAAAAATTGACATGTTTAGACAAAGCGTCTTTCAAGAAAGCCTTCAGAGATCTTAAAATAACCTACGTGATAAAGTAAACTTTAGAATTCAAGTTTGTTGGCTTCGAATTAAGAAGAAACCCCTCCCTGCCACACTGTCTTTTTTCGTATTGCAAACTTTCGAATATCCATTATTGAATTACGGTATGAACTGAATATGTAGCGAAAAAGCGTTATCGTTGCGTATGTATAGTTAAAAGATGAAAAAACTGAATACCTCGAAAAGTTTAGACGCAATCCGAACAACCAGTGGTTGATAAGCTACAGGAAAACCTTCATGGCAACTCACTGACCGCTTTTCCCCTTGGGGTTTTGTAACAATGTTTTGTGAGTGAGAACAGGATGCAACTCCATGCCGTCTGCAAGATATACAAAAGTATGTTTTTCCATTTATTAATCTTTTAAAATGCATCACGCTTAAGCATCATAAACTTAGCATTGTCAACTAACCAAAAAGAAACGCTTATTGGTGAACAAAAGAATCCTACTTGTAGTGTCTAATTATACATTGCCAATAATATCTTTTATCTAAATGACTACTAATTCCGATACTTATTTGTTACAGCGCGTCGAGAGTATGACTGAATAGACAATACTTTATCATCAGCATTGGCAACACTATACGGATATTTGTCGCATGCACCTGCGACCATGATACGCACGCAAGTACATGCTGGCTAGCATCAGCTATTTTCTTTTTATCGACATGGCAAAATCTTCCCCAATCATATGGGCAACGACAGCTGTTCGCGCTATGTTTACAACTGGGTCGCTCATTCAATAAATAAAGCAAAAATTTTCAGCTGCTAATGAAAAAAAAAAGGAGATCGAACAGATAACAACTTAAACAGTTTACATCAGCGCTGTGCGATATGGACAAGAATGAAAAGAAAGAAAATATGTATGAATTTGCCTATTGTTTTGTGTCGTTTGTTGTGCATCGGTTACATGTTCATCAGTGACCATACATCGGCAAACAAAAACCACTCACGATAAAAGTCGCATAGACGGGCCCCGTCCAAGAGGATAGACAAACATCGTTGTCACAAAATGAGGGTTAACCGTTGTCTTGGCCAGTTATAGCAGAATATGCCTTCGTTAATTAATAATCATTAGAAAATGTTTCATTGCATTCTAATTTCAAACACGCACGATTCGAACACATCGTATGACCGACTTCAATCGAACCTTTAGACATTCATGTTTACCCAGTTGTCTGCTTTGAATAAGTGCGCCAAACAATCGTTAGTGTGTATAGAAGCTTCGTTGGTGTCCCATACGGCTGTCCAGAGGCGTCAACTTTTCTGCCATTAATAGAATAGCCGCAGGAATAAAAATTGTAATTGAAAAGAAAATGGAAACCCATTAGATAGAAGCATTCAAAGCCTTCCAGTGCCTTCGTACTCACATGGAAAATAATCTCCTACTCTTCCAGCAGTATTGTCATAAGACAAACTGAGAATTGCATCAATCGAAAGTATAATATTTCGATATTCGATAAAAGAAAATAAATGTCTTCTTGTGTCCGATAGGTGTCCCATTTTCTTATATGCGACGGGAGCGACATGTAATAAATGTACCGGCATATTTCCCTCTTCTAACGGCCAGACTTAGCTTCTCTGCAGTGGCACGCCGCATCGAACCATACAGCCACAGCTATAGTGGAATCATATTGTTGCAGACAAGTTTGAGACAAGAGATAATTAACTGTCGCTTTTTTTAGATAGCCGCCCTGTCTATTCTCGTACACAATATTAGTGAGTAAGATAACTCTTCTGCAGATACCCATATATCGTTGCTTCGAAGCGTTCATCGAAAAAATAATATCCATTGTTTACAAAACAATAGGACATAATTATAGTGGAATAAAGGCAAACGCATATCTGTAAGCCCTAAATAGAGCTCTATCAGTTGTAGTGAGGCAGCAATATAACGACCAGTAATAGGTTGCAGGCAGAATGAAGACTGTGCGTGGTTTTGCAGGTTTACAAATCTTCCCAAAAAGAATGACTACGAGCTTTTAGCTAGATCTTCAAGAGATATTTCTAGCGTATGCTTGAAAATAAACTATTTAAAATTATTAAAAATACATAACATTTATGATATCATTACATAATAATAATGTAAATATAGCAGAAAGAATGAATTAATGAAATCGCTTTACAAATGTCCGACTATTAATGATTAATTTATGAAGAAAGTGTGCAAATATCTTATAATAAATAAGGGGATATATATATATATATGTATATAACATTATATATGTATATATTCCTTCATTTACTATATTCTTATATATTTATTCATTGTCGTTGAATTGAATTACATACGAATGAACGCAACAGAAAGTTTATAATCTAGCTAATTAGGCGGCAACCCTGCTTTGTAATATTCGAATGCTTTTTTCTGGAGTTTCTGAATTCCCTTTGGAAAATCAAAACAAAACACTTGCCTTTTTTTTTTTGAAATAAAGTTATAGTTATGTAGTGAAATGTATGTAGTATTTAATACCGTAACTATTCACATATCTACTGTTGTTCTACTTACTGTTACTTGTTTTATATCGGCGGTTTCTAAGGGCATCTTGTACTACTTTCACCGACGACGTCTTAATTTAACACGCTTAAATTACGTTAGCGTTGGCTCAGCCAATCAAGAGACGCAACTGTCGATGATCTAAACCTGCAATCTAGATAACATGCGTACGAATCGAGATAATATATATGTAGCGTAATATATGTCTGTAATTATCTACAATGCTCAGTGGCCATGTATTATGCCAGATCATGAGTCCGGTAATGACTTGGATAATAGGCATAGAACAAACGCAGGAACGCGTAAAATCTGAAACGCTGTCTGCATATGATAAGGTCAGGGAGATTAACGTCGTATTGTCGTATTAGTATTATTCTTTCCTATTAATTCCACGAGTTTATTTAACTAGCGTGAGCTCCGAAACCTTTATTTTCTGTAGTGTCCGGGACATACGGAAACGCGTCACGTAAGATGTCAATTTATACTTTTTTTGACTTATCTGATTTTCTCTCTGAATCTTTGTTGCACTCGATAGGCCAAATCTGAACATTTTGATCAATCATTTATGTGACTCTAAAGCTATGTTCGATCCGGTAGCCTCGTGAGCCATTTTGTGGTTCAAGTTATTTTTTGACAAGTATATCCTCTATATCCTTTTGCGATAGCTCATCAAAATCGCACGCCTGCACGTGCCTGTAGACGCCTGAAAAAACATCCCTCAGGATGTTGTTTGTTGACGCGAAGAGTATTTTGTCTCGTACCGTCGCACTATCAGGGCACCATGTTATCAATAAAAGCCGGTCGACTTCAATTGGCGGATCGACAGAGTATGTTGGGTAATCATAGAGAATATATCTGCATTGATCCTTGAAGGTTTTCATATGCAAAAGAAAGTCCTGATATGTAGTTGTGCGTGGTCCTTTCGTCTCTATAATGATCTCTTTTTCGTCTCTAATCGTATAGATAATATACCGAAATGATTTGTTTCTTTTGACGTCTTCATACACCACCTTGGCTTCGTTTGACACAGTGAGTCCGGAAGACATATTTCCGTATTGTCAATAGAGTAACAGGAAAATTCAGTATCGATGGTACGTTCGTTTTTAGTGGATAAGGTAAGTATCGGTAAAAGTATGACCTTCACGATTTAAACTCAAAGACAGAAGAGCTTCAATCCCTTCTTCGATTTTCAGTACAGAAACTGACAAAACCTTAAAAGCGGCACGCCTCTTTTATGCTAGACACGCATCCTTTTTGCTTCAGTTGTATCGGTGTCCCTGAGTTCGTCGTTGCCCAATATTGAATCAGATCGCAGAATTTTCGCTGAGATAGGTATTTTGATCAAAGTGTCTTCACTGGAGCTCTTGAGCAGCCTTAACTGGAAGCTCTTGTTTTTAAATTGCCATAACCTTCAAATCTAAACATGAAAATCAATACATTTTTTACAATATAATCCAAAAATCACTTTTGAATATTTACAAAAAGAAAGGCGGCGCTTCGCGTATTCTTCAATGCCTAAACATGTATTATTATTATTTTTGCTTATTACATTATTGCTATATCAAATATATTTATCTATGGCTTCCCTTGCGTCGTGCGCACCTCAGATTCCCAGTTTTAATAATCAGAGGGGACTTAAGTGATATATGTTCAGATACTGAAGATTCAAAAGTTAATACCTTTACTCATAACTTTTATTATGGTCTAAGAAGGCAATAAGCTATGAACGAACTTTGCAATGCCACAATGGCGGATGAGTTTGATTTTTTTTTTATTACCAAAAAGCAAACATGCAAAAGATTACAAACGAAGGCGCGTGAGGGCAGTCTATACAATGCCAAAAAACGAACTTCGGTGTTATGAAGTCGTAGTAAGTCAACTGCATTCGGAAATAGCTGCACCGAACATCATTGCGCATAATCATAGCTTGATGTATCGGTGATGGCTGAGACACGTCACCAGGTTAAGGCTATTGAGCAATTTTGTATTAGACGCGGCCGACCTGGATATACACGCAGAGCATACAAAAATTCCTCTGACGAAGAACAGTAACCTAACAATTATGAATCCAGTGACGTTAAATATAAAAGTGTGACGAATGTAATACTAAGGAAATAATCTACTAAAAGTGAAATACAATCCGAACTTGTGTACGGCTTGAGACGTCAGATCGTTCAAGACGTAACGAAGAACAGAAACATATCTCCTGAGAAATCAAAATGCTGTCATTGTTAAGTCGTAAGAACACGAGGCTACGTCGTGGAGTGCGCGCTCTTCGTGCCATCCCCGCATCAGTGTGTTTAACGTCTTAAAAGTCGGAAGTTGTGAGGCACTCCTGGCCGAGAGTTGGCCAAAGAAAAGGTTATATGGAAGCTATCCTATAGGAAAAGCGTTTCCTACCTCTCAACTAGTCATTTTAAATAAGCATATTTTAGGCTTACGTTAAGGCATTTTTCCAGCTAGACGATGTTTCAAACGGGTGGCTCTTGTCAGCGCGAAAAGAAGCAGTGTGTCTAGAATCGATTTCGGACCCAGACCACTACATATTTACACGCTTAGTCCCTAATTCGTCCTCTTACGATAAGCCCTCGTAACGTCACTTTAGAGGTCAGAGCTTGGAACAAACGTTCGCGGGGCCAGACCAAGGGTCGAAAGATCACGACGCCTTAGGGCAGAGAGCGTGCATCTGTCATACCTTTGACTCCAGATTTCGATAGCAGAAACTAAAGTAGTGTTGAATTCATCCAGTACCGACATGTAAAAGCTTCCCTAAATGTGCGGGTGCATCGCTTTAGAGGCCGGGCGATCATGAACAAATGTCGAAAGCTGTAGAACATCATTCAAAATATTTCAATAATATAAAGTAATTTAATTACTTGTTAAGAACTAACTTTAATCTCATGCTAACCTAACTATTAATAATATTATTACTTTAATACAGTATATAGGAAGTTAGCAGTACTCTAGCTTGATTCATATCAACTAACTTCAGAAGTTAGGCGCTAAGATTTGCTTCAGTGAAGTAACATTCATTTGTGGACATTCGATTTAAAATGAAACATTGCAATATTTTTATTTATTAATATAATAGATTCATATACATAACACCATCGTTAGCATTTTCGTCATTATCATCGCCGTTGTTTTATCCATTTCCATCATTAGGTATGTACAAGTGGACCAGAGCGCCCCGTCATCGCTCGTCCCATTGGCACCAGTCTGAATTCAGTTGCTTTATATCGTATCCATGGTTACGTCGCTATAGTATCGTTCTTGGTATCAATGCTATTATTATTATTATCATTACCAGCGTTCATTCATTGTGCTGTCTAGTCACTTCGTTCGTTCTAAGCGTGTACGTGTCCACGTGCGTTAGTGAAATAAGTGTGACGAAAATGCTTGGCCCGAGAACACAGAGTGTGCAGAATTCAAACGACTTACTTATATGTCACTTGAGAAGCATCATTATCAATAAATAAACGATATGAAAGGCCTGAATTAAACAAATGAATAACTTAGTAGTGTCACTCAGGAGGCATTGTGTAGGTGCTGAGCAGTTCTGCTCTGACGAATCGACTTTTCTCTGAACAGCGAACAACACCCCGCACGCCTCCTGCGTTCCTTGTTATCGTTCCGTTCGTGTTCGTTTACTATTATTACCTGCCATCATGACTAACATAACGTTAATTACCATCGTTGATTTCCAATCATCTTCGCAACATTTCATAGTCACAGACCTGTTTCGCTTTGTCGTCGGATCTCTCTTGATGTCTCTCTTCACGGCTTCATTTTAAACTCACTCTGTACACAGTCACACCATTAAGTGGGGCAGGCCGAATCGTCACGCGACATGAGCGCCACATATGCATATTTAATATCAACTAGGTATTCTTCATCGGTTACTTCTCCCATCTTTTGATCATCGGGCTTTGTACAAGTGAATAGTGCCAGTTGAACAGATACAATCGAAGATACAGTAGAGTATATTTTATCTAGCTTCAATCAATCCTCATATAATGTATTCTTAATAATATGTTCATCATTCTCTTAGCGTCGTCTTCCGTTTATTAGGCTCATTCATCGCTGAGTAGTTATTATCTCCCAGATAGCGACTATCGAACTGCTGCTGCTACTACTGTTATTACTGTTTATAGTAACAATAATAAGTAATATTCTGGATAACAAATTGCGTTGGAAAATGCGCCGCAATCTGTTGTTTCTTAAGTCACGCTCCTCTTTCATTGTCGCCAGAGATCCTGTAATTGCAATGAATCATAGTCATCGCCACTACCAGTATGTATGTCAAGCATGATCGTTCGATATATTGACTGCTAGAATCTCGTTAGGTGCGAATGGCTACATACATCATTTTCTATGTGTGTTTGTGTTGTTTGTAGTTTACACGCCTCGTTCTGTTACTTAGCGGACAACATGACGCGTCGGAATTTTCCTATGTTATTATGTTGTGCTTTAGCGGTTGGGTGTGGCGTTGCACGAAAAGCATATGTAGGTCATCCCCGACGGTACGGGCACGCTAGCCATTGGGTCGACAACTCGATTCTAAAGGGCTACAAGCTATTGAATCACACTGTATCTTGATAGCATATCGATGAAATCTGATTGTTCAATAGATCACGTACTTGCCAAAATTCAATGAATTTTTACAGAAGCATAAAAAAGCTCAACGGAACATGCGGATCTTCTGTTTGAGGGAACGTTAATCTAATGATTCGACAAAGATATTGTTACGTGTTAGTTTACTGGGTTCAATTCCTTTTTCTAGCTGCGTTATTGTGTGCTTTAAGTAACCTTACCTGCTTGTTATTGTTGTGACGTGTCAACTCCGTATCAGAGATACGATGAATATTGGGACAAGAGATAGTCAGTTCTATATACGTACAGCTGGCGCTTATTTATCTGTTTTGTGTAGGCTAGTATCCAGGCAATATGATACAAGGTAAAGTTGAGGTTCGTTGTCATTGAAACGTAGCCGGCACCAGGCGTTCGGCCGAACGGATGTAGTAACTAGGGGCTTGGGGGGCTACTAATATTAACCAATATATATATATATATATATATATATATATATATATATATATAACACATTCGACTCATAGAGACATAGATTCGACAAGGTCATTTTAGCGCTCTTTAATTCCTGCAGGAGACTTAGAGATTTCTGCTATCGAGGTAGTCATTCTGACGAACTTTTCTGACTGACCAGATTAGCATGTGCTTTATATTTGACTTGTTCCGTAACAGAACTTCGAACCTGTAGAATCTATTAGTCTCTATTGTCGATTGGCAAAGAAGATGGCCATTTGCGGACATAAGATCCGTACAAGAGGGCGGACGCGACGTCAGGGGGTCCAACTCTCGCGGCGCTCAATGGAGCCGCTCTCGTTGGCTGTTCAGCTGCGGTACATAATTATAGTCGTGATTTCTATTTTATATTTCGTTGCGTTTTTCCCCACAACTAATGATGCACGCGCTCGGACTAGGCACCAGATCAGTAATAACTTGAAACATCATATGACGACAAGGGAAGGAAGCTCATTACACGCGGATCTACAAGTTATCTCACATCATACCATACAGCATCACACATACAACAGGCGGATACGAGTAGTAGCATGGCCGTGATCATGTGTAGCACCTAAACACAGGTCAAAAAACTGGAGACTATGCAGGACAATATCATTCATCGTTAGGTATAAAATACGTTGTCGTTGTTACCTCTCCCTGTAACCACCCTTTGAGAGCTGAAGAGATGGGGCGACCAAATGGCGACGTTTGGCGCTCGCTTTCAGGACGGCTAATTGCTCCTTGCGCATTAATGTGCATCCTTAGTAGCACATTTCAGCCATGTCAATAAACAATAAAGTCAATGTTTAGGTCGATTGGCATGGAGAAAACAACGATGCTATCGTAATAAATAGATTCAGTAGTAGTAATCAATCAGCACCAAGTAGAACGTCATTTGACATCGTGTATATATTATAGTGTATGCAAACGGCATGTACTGCCTACTCCATTGGATTGGCCGGGTTGGGCTACCCCCTTTAAGTAGCACCTTTGTTCGATGTCAGTTCTCATATATATATATATATATATATATATATATATATATATATATACGATGGTACGTTTGCTCGATGAGAGAATACAAATTGCGATCCAGTTCTGTAAGACCTCGATCAACGCCCAAGTATATATGTAGCATCATTCTGGTCATTATCATAATGATTTGATAATCTTTTTATTACGGTTATTACGGTCTCGTAGTCGTCCTGTGGTCTACTTATGCAGAGCGTGCAGTTAGGTCATGCGCTGCTTATCACTGAGGCAAGTTAAGATCAATACCTTGGAACGAAACCGTTTCTATTTCATCATTCGGGCACCCAATAGCCCAGCCTACGTCAAGCTCTAATGCCAGAAGCTTAATCTTTGGGAAACCAAATTCAACGACAAACCTATCCAAAGGTCTTTTCGCTCTTTACTATTATTATATATATATATATATATATATATATATATATATAAGACGTCTTCAATGTGAGCCTAAAATTCGGGATATATTCATTATTAATGATTGAGTGATGGGCGCGATACATTTAAGAATGTAACAATTACTTTATGCCATGTATTTATTATACTGGTTTGTTAAATAAATAAGAGAAAATTGGCGCGAACATTATTAGGTTTATAGTAAACTATGTTTGTTAGACTAAGCTTAAAAGGTCTTGCAAGCTTTGACTTAGTTTAGCTGCAACCTGTTGTTTTTATATTATTACTATCTATCGTTGTGACGGTGTCCTGTTGATGTTATGTACAAAATGATTATTTGGCTTTATATATATATATACAGTATATATATATATATATATACAGTATATATATACATATATAACTGGACGTAAGAGGATCTGACAGTGGAAGTCCTGCTCATCATATATCATTTCACCTATATATATATATATATATATATATATATATATGTTCATTGTCGGTGTTTAAATTCGATGCTCGTTTTACCTAGTAGGGTAGCAATAATGATGACAATGACCTAATCCACCTAGTTACATCCACAGTTCACAATTGTTATTTATACAGTAAGAATTTGCAAAGGCATTATCATATTCGACAATATTAATTAATACCAAAATGCAGGCCAAACAACAACAGAGGCATGAAGGGTACCCTATGATTTCAGTTTGCCTCTATTGGTCCATCTTACACCCTCAGGTTAGGGCAACGCTCAGGCAAATGCTGGCAATGACGTTTCATAGGAATGAATCGAGGTTTCCGTGCCCACAAAAAACAACAAAGGCTAAGATCACCGTCATTATTACCGTTACAGCGCCATCATCCTTAATATCACCAACCATCACATTAAATCGTACGCATTTACCATTCATCTATTTTGTTGCACGCACATACATGTGAACTTTTTCTTAGGTTCCTTCGACTGCATTTTGGCTACGATAGGGGTCACCATTAATAATCGCTCTTTTCACAGTGCCACGCAGCGCGGAGTATATCTTATTACATTGTTGATAATAGTTATAGCGAAAGATCGGAATCGATCAGGATGGTGTGGTTTGTATCTGTCTTGCCTACTTAATACCTGTATACATATAATATTTATCAAATCACCAGACGATTTTCATTATCTTTGTCCTGCTCATATTTTTTTTCTATCGGTTAGTCGTCATAACCATCTCGGCTCATTCTGTATTTTTTCTCGTTGGTCATTATCGGCTATGGAGTTAACAGCTTCCCTGTTTAGCTTGAGTGCTAGCAGCGTATCTTGATTTAGTTGTAACAGTATCACATGATGTGCCCCAATGGCTACAGGGCTCATTGCAACGTTACGCGAATTATTTTGTTGCATCCGACTTATGCTACATGACCTGTTTTCCAGCTGGCAACGACTGGGTCACGAATCACACCCATTTCTTAGCTATTAGCTCACGAGGACCTAGATCAGAACGAACATATCCTTCATCGGTTTCGATATCGAGGGCCATCAAGACCCAGAGATCAACTAAATTGACGATAGGTCGCATCACACGGCAGACGTACGTCCTCTACAATTCTTCGGGATGTACGCTGACATTTGGGATTATTGACTGTTTCACATCGCGTATCGCATGAAGTCGCATTCGAGTAGACAGTACACTTACTCGGAACCAGCTCGATCTGATCTGTTCGACTCGTCAGAGAAAACCTCGCCGGCTCAGCGTTAGAGCGCATGTGGAGTGGCAGAAAATTACACGGCCCGATGGCGACGGCGGTAGTGGTGAGGTTCAAGAACATAACGTGCAACTTTTATTCCTTTATTGTTCTTCTGGTTTAAATGTAAAATGGCCGGTATCGTTTTTTCGATGAGTCGCATGCCTTTTAGTTGAAGAGGCAGCAACAAACGAAGGGGAAAGGCGGAAGTATGGACATGGCCTTGTTACAAGTCACTTGACGTGCGGTTGCTAGGCTTGTTCAGTAATATATCGTCAAAGTACTAACACTTCTGAGTCATTGTTCTCTCGCTGTTACTATTGCAGATGGCAGTTAGTTAAGAGCAACAGCAGTAAAAAGTAGAATGGATTTACATGGTTTTCTGGAGTTTTAAGGTTCTAGACGCTGTGGGAGAGGTAGGTGGGATCGCAAAGATCGGGCCTAGAAGCGGACGGAAGATTCGAATTTCGCGCTTATGACACGACACTGCGACGGCGACGGCGGCAGCAGCAGCAGCAGCAGCAGCGGCGGAATTGGAATTAACACACGATATCTTTTTTATTTCTGTCTTCAACGGGAATGTGACGACCGCTGACGGTTTGATTCGTCCTTGACACGCGCTGACTGGCCCGGGCCTCATCCAAGGTGCCGAATAGACAAACCCGCAGAGATTCAAACAGCTTAACATGGCAAGATTGTTGTATCTCTATAGCTGTGTGGCCACAGAGATGTAAACCTGCTGGAAATTCGATGGAATGCAGCTTGCTACTCACTGGTGATTGAAGAAAAAACGTTTTCAAAACTCTATCTCTCTCTGGTTTTTTAAATTATTCATCTATGGTAAGCGTTCTTGTTCGCGGTGTCAAGAAGTTGCGTCTTTTGCGGCGATTTTCTGCTTTACTTGTTTCGGGGCATCGGATTATCGTGAAAGAAGAGGCGGTGGGTCAATGTACTAGAGACGGGGCTGGTGAGCCTGGAGGAGAGTTTGCCGTCGACGTGGCCGTCCACGAGCAGGACGCGGTCGGCGTGCTCAGCTGCAACGTTGGACTACCAGGTGGGGGCGAAGGTGTAGCCGGAGATGGAGACGTAGCCACAGGTGGACTTGTGGCAACCTCCCCTGACAGCTCACTGCCCTGTCCCTGAGCATTCTCCCTGTATGGCTTGCAGTAAGTGAATCTGAAGAACAACAGAGAACAAACGAGAAGATCGTAACGGTTGCAAATGATGAACGCTGCTTGCCTCTATTAAACACTGGGTTTCAGATTATTCGGCTCAAGTTGAAAAGGTCACAAAATCCAGACAGAAACGTAGAAACATCGTTACTAAATAGCAGACGAATATTTGCGTGTTACGATACATTTTTAAGCTTGACTCTTTTGTCCATTATTGGCGTGCCATTAATTACACTAGAAAAAACATGGGATTGAAATAACGTCTACTTTGTTATGCACACAAGATGTGACGCGATAATGTCGCATTCAATTTGGCTAGGACGGCAAATAGGTTTGACAAACGGCACACCTATGGTTCATATGCTGTGAGTAGGATCCGCTGTGCGAGAAGCGTTTGAGGCACTTGAGGCATTGGAAGGGCTTCTCGCCCGAATGCAGCCGCCGGTGCTCCGTCAGGTGGTGCTTATGCTTAAAGGCCTTCGGGCACACTTCGCATTGGTGCGGACGCAGGCCTAAAAGAAGTGCAAGGAGTGCAAAAATTCAAATGAAGGAAGGCGTGCTTGAGGTTAGCAAGTGCGATCACAAAAGTCATACCCCGAAGCATGGGGAAAGGCTGTGAATTACGAGGTGCGTCATTGTGTACGTGGTGGTTATAAAAACTAACGTGAAATAATAAACGCAAAATCAAGCAAGATTTAAAGGCCGTGCTTTTTCTGTTACACATATAGGTACATATATACAAGACGTGTGATTTTTTTACTAGTGTTGCATTTTTATTTCTAAAGAAGAGTTTCTCCCGAGATTTTCCGGCGACCATTTTTTTCTGTCCTACGACTCACCAGAATGCTCGTATTTGTGGCGGGCTAATGAGCTTTGCTTGCTGAACACTTTGTCGCATTGATCACAGTTGTAAATCGTACCAGTCGCCGACTCGTCGTCCTTGGTCCGACGGCGTTTGGCATCGTCCTCATCCGTCCAAACGAGTGGCCGTTTCGAACCGAGTGCCGCATGAAACGGGCTCCCACCTTCTCGACTCGACATTTCAGTATCGCTCGACGCCGACGCAGAGCGCACCCCGCTTACAAGGTCTGCAGGAAGCTGAGGGGAACGACCCATCAGCAGGCCTACGATGGCGTCGCGATTTAGGAACTTTGCGTAGTCCGCGGAATCTCCTTCGAGCACCTTGAGCGCGGATAGCGCCAGCAGATTTTTTGGTAATGTACTGGCTTCGAAGGACTTGAACGGCGAAGGTGATCTGCTCCCGTCCGATGAGATGGACTTGCCGCTTTTCATCGAAAGGTCCAACGGCTGGTCAGGATCTAAAACGCACGGGGTTTCAAGTTAGTTCGTTGACTGGATAACACGTATGAATTAGGCACCTTTAGGTGACATGTATTAAATAAAGTCGCCACCGTAGACTCTAAAATGGGAACCGTTACAACATAGGTTCAACATAGGCTGGACGTGTTATTAAATTCAAATACCCGATTTCGAAACTCACCGGACGTTTCCACATCCAGATGAGGGCTACTGCTGTGTCGTGGTGAAGCCGGTGTTGAGGAAGGGTGTGAGTGCGATGCTTGTGACTGGCGATCGTCATTAATAATTTCAAGAGGTTTCTCATCTGCAGCTGATTCAAGTTCTCTATTCGTGTCATCGAACCACCGTTGGATGGTCGCCTTGTTAACTTTCAGCTTATCGGCAAAACGTTCGATCTCCGTAGTCTTTGGGAATGGATCAACCTGGTGCTTTGTGTGCAAGAATTCCAACGCTTCATCCGACAAGCCGTCCGGGCATGTCTGTTCTTGTTTTAGGTCTTCTACCAATGAAATATCAGGTTCGTCTTTAATACGTGTCTCCATTAGAGTCTCGGTTTCGCTGGGAACGTTCCGATTAACGTCAGTGCCCTGTTTGCACATGAACCGCTCATGTTGAAACAACTCCATTTGATTGGACATCATCTGGGAGCACTTCGTACATTTGAGAACGGTTGCTGGTGGCTCAGGTGAACTCAGCTCGGTTTTTAGTCGCTTAGGAGATTCTTCCGAAGATTCCGGGTCTTTGATAGGGCTAGTTTCACTGGATACTCCCGGAGCTGACACTAACGCACTGGGCGACGTCTGGCCCTGATTTTGTTGCAGAAAGTGGGCCACTTCATGAAAGCCGGCAGCAGCCAGTGGAAGGTGTGGAAGTGTCGCAGTAAGGGGATTAAACTGACCGAGCATGCTGAACGGATAGCTACCAGCCACAGCCGCCATAGCGGCAGAGAGAAATGGCGGTCGAGCACTTAGCTCAAAGTTTTGGTGGCCGGTCAGAGGGTACCCAGATAACTCTTGAGCGGAACTGCCAAACTTAGGAATAATTGGGCGAAACTGTTGTGACTGGCTTGCCGACGGAGGTCCCGCATTGCGGGGAGAGCGTGTCCGCGCTGGATGTTTTAAGTCGACCTTACGTACCTGAAAGTATCCGTGAAAAAATCCATCGGTCTTTAATTTAAAGCAGGAGAACAGTCTGCGCTCCGTGTCACTTCGCCAGATCTAGCCGCTATGATTCTCAGATGCATACATCGACTTCGTTGGATAAAAGAACAGTATTCTATCTGTGCCCTTGGTTTTAGATTATTATTAAAGTCGACTCGTGGGAAAGCCTAATAAAATGGCGCATACAGCTTTTTAGCCTAGTGTCTTGATTAGGAAACAAACCTAGAACGGCTTTTAAGGTTGCCCCACGAGAGCAGGTTTACAAGCACCTCCGAGTCAAACAAATACCAACTAGCACTGGCACCAGCTTGTCAACTGACTGGCAATAAGCTGAGGACAGCGGTACGCAGG